>NW_015169832.1:195203-206515 GCF_001447785.1 Gekko japonicus | reverse complement strand
TTGGGCAGGAGTTAGCCACTGCCCATCCTAAGCACTTCAGCCCTTAAATCCTTTCCTTTCCTTTTATTTATCAGCTTCATTGACCAAAGGTCTTAAGCCAAGCATACAAACAGCTACTATAAAGCACATGGCATATAATTACAAAATAATCTAGACCAGACATTTTAACAATAAAAGGCTAATAAAGGTAAAGGTTCCCTTGCTTGAAAGCCCGTTGAATTGGGTTGCGGTGCTCATCTCCGTTTCAAAGCCGAAGAGCCAGCGCTGTCCGAAGACGTTTCCGTGGTCTTGTGGCCGGCATGACTAAACACCAAGGCGCACGGAATGCTGTTACCTTCCCACCAAAGTGGTACCTATTTATCTACTTGCAATTTTTTGCTTTCGAACTGCTAGGTAGGCAGGAGCTGGAACTAGAGATGGGAGCTCACTCCGTCATGCGGCACCCGGGTCTCGAACTGCTGAACTACTGACCTTCCACAGCCTGCAGTTCAGCGTCTTAACCACTTGAGCCACCGCAGCTCCTATAAAAGGCTAATAAACATACTCATAAACAATATTAATAGACAGCATTTTATACAATTCCCTAAATTCTGTGCAATCCCGTGATATTATGGAAACTGGTTTTAGAATTTTAAAATTTATATACATAAAACTACCTACAGCATTGCAAAGCCGCTTTAAAAATAACACCGTCAATGAAATATTTTGCCACCAAGCGAGTTGGTACAGGGTCCTCATCTGCTAGCAATAAGGTTATCACCCATGGTTCCACAGGAAGGTGATATCTTTGTAAAACAGGAATAGTCCAACAGGATCTGGGGCCAACCCACTGGTGGCAAAATAAAATAAGATGATCTAAGGTCTCTATTGTGCCTGATCCACAATCGCACAATATACCTGAATACTGTTTTTTAGCAAAATGGCCTCTTAACTCTGCAGTTGGAAGAACATTCAACCTAGCAAGCGTGGAGACACATCTACGGGATGTAAAGAAGCTCATATATGAGGGAATTTTCAGGGTGGTTCCAGAGCACTGGATGGACCCTTAAGTGCTGGAAAGCCCTGACGTTCGCTCACAACACACAGAACCAAAAGGACCGGTGTGGAACACGAAAGACGTGTCTGTCTTCTATAGAGGTTCCAAAATACAGTCTCTGCCCCCACAGATACCAAGTGCACAGGGAACACCTAGCTAAAGTCTGACAGGTGCTTTTCAACTTGGACAGGAAGCTTGGTTTGCACAGATCCCCAACGTCCTGCACTCCAGCTGTCAAAATGCTCCCTTCTCTCCAAAAATGGGAAATACCCTTGATCAGAGCACAGAGATCATCAGAGCCCACCCCACGTTCTAAATCAGGAGTCCCCAACGCCAACGTGGTGCTCAGGGGCCCCGTGCAGTGTTCCCTCTAAGCTGAGTTACTGTGTGCTAGCTTACAGTTTTTGCCTTAGCTCAGGAAGGATGGCTCCAGAGCAAACTAATTTATGCAGCAGCCCAATCACTCGCTCACAACTTTAATGCCAGTCGATCACAAAGGAGAATTTTTGCTCACGAGACTCCACAGCTTAGAGGGAGCATTGGCCCCTTGGTGCCTGCTGACCCCTTTCCTGGCACCTGCCAAACGCTTTTAGAAAGTGGGCGGGACCAGATGGGGCTTTGGCCCAGCAAGGGTTCTGATTGGCCACTGGAGATCTGAGGGGCTGTCAAGATTTTTCGAAAGGCTGCTTTGGCAGTAGCTGCTACCACGGCACAAAGACCTTCACGGTGTGAAGGAAGTTATTTCGTGGCTGGCTTCGCCTCCCGCCATGCTGAGTCCGAATTCCAAAGCTGCCCAGAGGCTCAAAATGTTGGGGACCCCCTGTGCTAACCCACATCCAGTCACGCCGCCCTCCCTGCTGCTCGATTCCACGACTCTCCCTAGATGCTCCATTCAGTCAAATTCTGTCCCTCTTTCAAGACATGCACAGAGCAGTTCTTAATAGATTACAGGCTGTGTCCCTCTCCGGATCAAAAGTAGACACGCGAATGAGAACACAGCATCCCTATGTCAAAAGAGCCAGCAACATTCGAAGGACGGTTTCTGAAAACAATCCCGATTGCTCAGGTAAGAGACACAAAGCAAACGCAGGGGGAAAAGATAAAAAGCCAAGATCCCTAGGGGGTCCCTCCCCCAGCTGGCCAGAGAGGGGGGGAAATATCCTCCCAATACTCCAATCCAATCCAAATGCCTTTACTGGCATAAAAAAGAAGAAAGATATAACATGGCAAATTTACAGAGGATTTCAATTATAAAATCAGGCATCAGATCGGGGAGCTGATCTTTTGCTCCCCTTGCACCTTGCAACTAAACTTGTAATTACTGAGATATATGTCAGAGTATATGAGGTAGCAAGCAGTTACTATAGATCAGTTTGATCTATTTGACAGACCTAGCTATGACAGACCTAGCATGACGCTAGTAATCATGTAATTACAGCCAGGTGTTTTCTAGCAGGTGTTACTCTTTTAGGTCTTGTTAGAGTTAGTGATTACATCACCCTGTTAGAGATTGGCTGGGGTTCAGTATAATAGCTATCTGTTTAGTAAGCGGATGGGGACTTAGTTCTCATAGACTAAGGCACGACATGCTGTTCTATAGCCTGTAAATATCTCTATAAATACCTTTATAACTATATAAACTCTCTGTGCACCTTCATAACTGGTTAGTCTCCCGCTTCTTATTTACAACACCCAATAGTAATATGGGAACATCGGTCATATAGTAAAAATGATACTAACCTCGCTTCAGGTAAACCGTGAAAGTTAGACACAATAGGTTTGATTATACAGTCCCGTGCTTCCCCATAAAAATCACAATTGAGTAAAACATGGGCTACCGTTTCGAGGTGCCTTCCTTTCCGTGGGCAGAGTCTTTCTTGATAGGGAATGTTGGCAAACCTCCCAGACAATACCGCTGAGGGAAAAATATGCCAATGAGAATGCAAAGCAACCCTCCCCCCGCCCAAGCCAAGAAGCTTCTTTGCTTCAGAGTGGGGCTGCTTCCAACACTCTTTGAAAGAGAGCCAGTTTGATGTAGTGGCTAGAAGCACGGACTCTAATCTGGGAGAACCGGGTTTGATTCCCCACTCCTCCACATGCAGCTGCTGGTGTGACCTTGGGTCAGTCACAAGTTCTCTCAGAACTGTTCTCTCAAGAGCTCTCTCAGCCCCACCTACCTCACAGGGTGTCTCTTGTGGGGAGGGGAAAGGAAAGGAGTTTGTAAGCCGCTCTGATACTCCTCCAGGTAGTGAAGGGCGGGGTATAAATCAAATCTTCTCTTCTTAAATTCCGAACTGATGCAACATATTTTGGGAGGTACAAAGAGAAGCCCTGACTTGAATAGCACAGGTTAGCCCGATCTCAACAGATCTTTGAAGCTAAGCAGGGTTGGCACTGGTTAGAACTTGGATGGGAGACCTCCAAGGAATACCAGGGTCATGACGCAGAGGCAGGCAATGGCAAACCACCTCTGAATGTCTCTTGCCTAGAAAACCCCATGGGGTTGCCATAAGTCTGCTGTGACTTGACGGCAAAAAAAAAAAAAAAAGATGCAGCAGACAGAACTGTTTAGTTTTGCTTGTATATGACGTAAAAAAAAAAAAAAAAAAGATGCAGCAGACAGAACTGACCCAATAGGCGCTTGATGTTCTTTTGTTTCTTGCTTCTTAATAACCAAAGAAGAGGCAGAGACGCAAAGCAGCCAAAGGAAAGGAGTTTGTAAGCCGCTCTGATACTCCTCCAGGTAGTGAAGGGCGGGGTATAAATCAAATCTTCTCTTCTTAAATTCCGAACTGATGCAACATATTTTGGGAGGTACAAAGAGAAGCCCTGACTTGAATAGCACAGGTTAGCCCGATCTCAACAGATCTTTGAAGCTAAGCAGGGTTGGCACTGGTTAGAACTTGGATGGGAGACCTCCAAGGAATACCAGGGTCATGACGCAGAGGCAGGCAATGGCAAACCACCTCTGAATGTCTCTTGCCTAGAAAACCCCATGGGGTTGCCATAAGTCTGCTGTGACTTGACGGCAAAAAAAAAAAAAAAAGAGGAAGAGAGACGGGCGCTTGATGTTCTTTTGTTTCTTGCTTCTTAATAACCAAAGAAGAGGCAGAGACGCAAAGCAGCCCCGTCCCCATCAATGCTCCCTCTAAGCTGTGGAGTCTTGGGAGCAAAAATTCTACTTTGTGAACTCCTGGCACTGAAGTTGCGAGCGAGCGATTGGGCTGCTGCATAAATGAGTTTGCTCGGGAGCCATCCTTCCTGAGCTGAGACGAAAAATGTGTGAGCCGGAGGCTAAAAACTGTGAGCTAGCTCACATTAACTCAGCTTGGAGGGAACACTGCTCCCCACCATATTTAACTCACCACAGACAGCAAAGATTCTCCTGACTAGTCATCTCCTCTCCCCACCCCAATCGGAGAGCTGTTTAAAATCTGCCAGTCAATGGCACGGCCGTGCAAGCAAGAGCTGGTCTTCTACTGCCCACTTGTGGGACAGACGCAAAACTGCAGCCGTGGTGCCGCATGACATTACGTGCCGAGAAAACTCCCGCAGAGACACTGCTGCCGCCAACCCCGGATGGCCCAGGGGCTTGGAAGTGTTACAGCCTCACCCACGCCTGCCCCAGCCTGGATTTGGTACCTGCAAGGCAGAGTTCATGAAGCAGGTGTTGCCTAGGTTGGTGAGGCCGCAGACCCCCGGCTGGCCCTGGTACAGTTCTTCGTCCTCCACCGAGTTCTTCCTAAGGGAGGCAGGGGAAAGGGGGTTTCAGAAGACAGCCGGGTTGGTCTGCAGTAGAACTGTTATCTTTGAGTCCAGGGGCACTGTGACTTCCTCACTTTTTGGGGAGACTGTTTCTCATTTAAAACACACACTGTGTACATGAACTTAGTAGATTTTCTGCTGCCACCGGGAATTAAAAATTCCAACTCTCTCTATTTTGGTAGAATGACCCAGTGTCTGGGCGCTTCAGAGGACTATGTGGCCCTGAGGAAGGACTGTTCTGATTGCTGGGATAAGTTTAAACAAATAATGATTTATTTATAAAAGAACAAAATACGTTTCTGGGTATTTTTGAACTGTTTTTGAAGAAAGAAAATATAACTAACAAGGCTTGGCGTCACACACAATCCCTTATACACTAAAACTCAGCTCTGACAGGCTTATCTCTCTCTCATGTATATAGCCACACAGGCTGAACTTTCTTGCTCATAGCCACACAGGCTAAACTTTGCCTTCCTTAGCCACACCGGCTAAACCTTCTCCAACTGCTTCCTCTGTCACACAGACTCTCACACACACGTCTATTCAAGAACACAGAATCATCTCATAGACATCTCTCCTCTCATACTCTCAGTCATCAGCCAATCACATCACACTTCTCTACCACTATCACTCTTCTTACATTACTGCAGTCACACTAAACATTTAAAGAAACACATACACCAAAAACGGAATCATTACAGGCACCTTAACAGACCAACAAGAGTTTGAGGGTAGAGCTTTCAAGACTCAAAGCTCCCTTCTTCAAACATGAATAAAGTCCTCTTATCCTAGTCAGAAGCTGGGAGGGAACTGGGGAGTTGTCAAGAATTCTTGTAGAGGATGCAGAGGTACAACACATATTGTCACCAGCTTGATTAGAGAGGAAATGCTTGGGGGGGAAGGAAGGCTGTGAAAGGGGGAAACCAGAACACCAAGGCCTATCCCAGTTTGATGTAGAGGTTAAGAGCATGGACTCTAATCTAGGAGAACCGGGTTTGATTCCCCACTCCTCCACATGCAGCTGCTGGTGTGACCATGGGTCAGTCATAAGTTCTTTTTGAGCTGTTATCTCAAGGGCAGTTCTCAGGAGAGCTCTCTCAGCCCCACCTACCTCACAGGGTGGCTGTTGTGTGGAGGGGAAGGGAAAGGGGATTGTAAACCGCTCCAAGATTCCTTTGAGTAGTGAAGGGCGGGATATAAATCCAATCTGTTCTCTCTTCTTCCCTAGCATTTGGGATAAGGAACAGCAAATGCTTGCAAATTCGGACCATTCTGGATCACCTGCCATCCAAAATGTAGCTGGCCCTTCAAGCAGGGAGGCCAGTTCTCAAGTTCTGCAGATTCAGCAAGGGGTACACAGATCCCCTTTGGGATGGCGCTAAAGGCCAGAATGAGATACTCACATGATATGTGGCCTGGAGCTGGGCCAGGTTCCATCTTTGCTCCTGGACTCCATTATCACCATCTAGTGGAAGCACGTGCAATAAGGTGGTGGGGTGGAAAGAAGAGGACAGAAAGGAGAACAAAAAATAAAGAAAAAGAAAAAAAGTTATTAACTGAAGCATATCTGTACAAACTGTAACCCACATCCAAAGTTAGTATCCCTTCAAGCCAGTGAAAGGGGGGGGGGGAGAAAACAAGAAAGCAAAAAAAAAATTTATAACGGGCGCTTTCACACATACTAAATAACGCAGATTCAATCCACTTCCGCAACCATTTTGCAAGTGGATGCTGCCATTTCACACAGTAAAATCCAGCTGCAAAGTGCACTGAAACTGGATGGAAAGCGTGTTATTTAGTGTGTGTGAAAGTGCCTGTTATGGTGACAATCACAGAGCAACTTGTACAGAATCACACATGCTTCAAAGCCAGCCAGACTGTGGGTGCTGGGCGAAGACAATGGGTCCCATTTGCAGGCCGCCCTCCCCCCCGTCCTTTTCTTAAACTCACAGATGCAGCCTCTGCCCCTCCATCTAGTGTCACTCCTCTTGTCCTTTCTCGGCACTGGAAGCCCTCAACAGGACTAGGGATAGTTTGACTCAGACCCGCCAGCTAGATTATTTTCAAAGGATGGGCATCTTGGATGGGACAAAGGGTAAGGGACAGGGTGGGACGAGAGAAAAGGGCAGCATGGAAATACCCAAAGAAGAAAGATGGGCTTGCCAACATCCAGGTGGTGGCTGGAGATCTCCCAGTATTACAACTGTTCTCCTGACAACAGAGAAGAAGAAGAGGAGATTGGATTTATACCCGGCCCTTCACTACCCGAAGGAGTCTCAGAGCGACTTACAGACTCCTTTCCCTTCCCCTCCCCACAACAGACACCTTGTGAGGTAAAAGAAGAAGAGATTGGATTTATACCCTGCCCTTCACTACCTGAAGGAGTCTCAGAGCGGCTTACAAGCTCCTTTCCCTTCCCCTCCCCACAACAGACACCTTGTGAGGTAAAAGAAGAAGAGATTGGATTTATACCCTGCCCTTCACTACCTGAAGGAGTCTCAGAGCGGCTTACAAACTCCTTTCCCCTCCCCTCCCCTCCCCACAACAGACACCCTGTGAGGTAGGTGGGGCTGAGAGAGGTCTGACAGAAACTGTTCTTTTTCAAGAACAGCTCTTATTAGAACTACGGCTTGCCCAAGGTCATCCAGCAGCTGCAAGTGGAGGAGTGAGGGAATCAAACCCAGTTCTCCCAGATTAGAGTTCGCGCACTTAACCACGACACCAAACTGGCTCTCAGTTCTCCTGAAGAAAATGGCTGCCTTAAGAGGTAGGATCTATGGCATTCTACCCTGCTGAGGTCCCTCCCCTCCCCAGACTCCGCCCTCCCCCAGGCTCCAGCCCAAATCTCCAGGAATTTACTAACCCAGAGCTGGCAACCCTAAGGAAAGGTGCCCAAGTGCAAGGTCTCCCTTCTACTGTCCCACACTTACAACCTCCTAACTTTCTCTTTCCTCCCGTTTCTCCTGAATTGGAGATTCCTATACAACGCATGGGGTGATTTGTTTTCCCCAAGGATAACGCTCTCATGCTATGATTTTAATAACATTTGTTCCAATTATAAATTGAGCGTTTAAAGCATCCCGGGGAAACATAGATGGTTCCCAACAGTAGCTCATTCCTTTATACTCACTGATCTCCACAAATCTCTTAGTGAATACAATTAGCTTACTGGCTCAGCAGGGGGCTAAATGAAGACACAGCATGAGCAGACGTAATCAGGGCAAAATAACACACGGGCGCTATACTGTTTCCCAGTTCGACTGTATATTCTTTCCCCCTTGAGAGAGCCAGTTTGGTGTAGTTGAGAGCCAGTCTGGTGTAGTGGTTAAGTGCGCGGACTCTAATCTGGGAGAACTGGGTTTGATTCCCCACTTCTCCACTTGCAGCTGCTGGATGACCTTGGGCAAGCCCTAGTTCTAATAAGAGCTGTTCTTGAAAAAGAGCAGTTTCTGTCAGAGCTCTCTCAGCCCCACCTACCTCACAGGGTGTCTGTTGTGGGGAGGGGAAGGGAAAGGAGTTTGTAAGCCGCTCTGAGACACCTTCGGGTAGTGAAGGACGGGGGATAAATCCAAACTCTTCTTCTTCTTCTTGAGAATATAACCAGCAGTACCGTGACTGCTGTACCTCCTTCCCACATCATCGTGACACTTTTTTAAGCAGGAGGAAGCTACAAAACCCCTAAACTGAGGTCCCCAATGTGGCACCTGAGGGCATCATGATGCCCGCTGACACCTTTCCCAGTGTCACCAAAGTGGGCGGCGTCCGGTGGGCAGGGTCAAATGGGGCTTTTGCCCAGCCAGACCACTGGAGACTAGCTGACTAGCTGGGCACAAGGCATCTCTGTAGATCAAATTTTGAGTCCAGTGGCACCTTTAAGACCAACAAAGGTTTAGTCAAGGTATGAGTTTTCGTGTGCATGTACACTTCATCAGATACATTGAAATGGAAATTAACAGTTCACATATACAGAGGCAGATGCCTCTACATAGGTAAACAGCAAATCAGCATACAACTCAATGAAGCTGTTTTGACATATGCAAAGACTAAACAGCAATAACAAGCTAAGTTCCTATGCTCCAGAGCTGAGCCTCAGTTCCCATTTAACCCCGTGTGAAGTTTTGAGACCTGCGCCAACCTCTTGTCCTGTTAATGCTCTGCTCCTTAACTAAGCCCCATCACTTGACACTTTCCAAAAAGTCATAAGAACATAAGAGAAGCCGTGTTGGGTCAGGCCAATGGCCCATCCAGTCCAACATTCTGTGTCACACAGTAGCCAAAACCCAGGGGCCATCAGGGGGGCCATCAGCGGGGCCAGAACTCCAGAAGCCCGCCCACCTCAATTATCAGGCTGACAGCACAAGAGGATGCAGAAAGAAATGCATTGCCATGATGTGTTCACAAATCTGGGGTTGGGGAGGGAGGGTGAACAAGTATATTGCAGGGCTATTTTTGGGCAGGAACGCACAGGAACGGAGTTCCAGCTGGCTCCTGAGTTGGCCACGCCCAGCAGGAACTCATTAGCATAATAGGCCACACCCAACAGCAGGAACTCATTCGGATTGGCTACATCAGGGGTGTGTGGCCTAACATGCAAAGGAGTTCCTGCTACAAAAAAAGCCCTGGGTTTTGACAACAAACAAGGTAAACAGAATAAGAAGCAAAAGATGGGTGTGGCTGGATGACCACACTTTTGGTAACATGGGGGTGCGGCCTAATGTGCTAATGAGCTGTGCTGTCAGGGGTGTGGCCTAATATGCTAATGAGTTTCTGCTGTTGGGTGTGGCCTGTTATGCTAATGAGTTCCTGCTGGGCTTTTTCTACAAAAAGAGCCTATATTGTATATCTTTTTACAACCTTTTTATGAAACTAGAATTGTTGATGAATATCTAAATATTTAAACAGATAGATTATCATTTTCAACAAAAGTTAACTTGTGTTTTAAGGGTAATTTTGCAAATGTAGGTATGATCACCATCTCTTGGGTTCTTAGAGGGTTTTCTTTACTTTCTCCCTTAGATTGTAGTTTCCCTTTCCTAATTTTCTGTTTGTAGTTATTAGAAAAGCAATTTAAAAAAATCCCCTTCGGGGGGCCAAAAACAAAACAAAACAACAGCCAACCAATCGGATCCCTGGTCCATTTAGCCGAGCCTCGGAGAAGTCTGATCTGATTGGTGGCAGCTCACCATGGCCTCAAAGGAAGACCTCTCCGAGGACGGCTGCTTTTCGGTTGAGATGCCAGAACTGCTGCTGAGGCCTTCTGCGAGGGGACAGCCCTGGCCTGAACCTGCTCGTTTGGAAACAACAGCGTTACCTGCCCTGAACTGAGGCAAGCGTCCAGCACCGTCGTCTGCAAGTTCCGCAGCCTCTCGCAAGACCCGTCTGCGTTTTTCACCCACAGCCTCGTCTCCTCCTCGGGCGGGATCGAAAAGAGGCGCCGGGCTTCCTTAAGGACGTTGTCTAGGAGGAAGGGGATGGGAGCACACGGGGGGGGATTAGGAACATAAGAGGAACATAAGAGAAGCCATGTTGGATCAGGCCAGTGGCCCATCCAGTCCAACAATCTGTGCCACACAGAGGCCAAAACCCAGGTGTCAGCAGGAGGTCCACCAGCAGAGCCAGAACTCCAGAAGCCCTCCCGCTCTTGCCCCCCAAGCACCAAGAATACAGAGCATCGCTGCATAACAGCACAAGAGAAGCCACGGTGGATCAAGCCAATGGCCCATCCAGTCCAGCACTGTGCCATACAGTGGCCAAAACCCAGGTCCTGTCAAGAGGTCCACCAGTGGGGCCAGAACTCCAGAAGCCCTCCCACTCTTGTCCCCCAGTCTCCAAGAATACAGAGCATCACTGCTGCAGACATAGCTAACAGCCACTGATGGACCTCTGCTTCATATATTTATCCAATCAGCTGTCAATGCTTGTAGCTGCCACCACTTCCTGTGGCAGTGAATTCCACGTGTTAATTACTCTTTGGGTGAAGAAGTACTTCCCTTTATCTGTTCTAAGCCTCCTGCTCCTAAGCCAGTTTGGTGTAGTGTTTAAGAAGAAGAAGAAGAAGAAGAGAAGAGATTGGATTTATACCCCGCCCTTCACTTGGAGTCTCAGAGCAGCTTACAAACTCCTTTCCCTTCCCCTCCCCACCACAGACACCCTGTGAGGTGGGTGGGGCTAAGAGAGCTCTGACACAAACTGCTCTTTTTCAAGGACAGCTGTGCCCGAGCTTGTGACTGACCCAAGGTCACATCAGCAGGTGCAAGTGGAGGAGTGGGGAATCAAACCCGGTTCTCCCAGATTAGAGTCCGCACACTTAACCACTACACCAAACTGGTCCGTGTAAGTGCGCGGACTCTAATCTGGGAGAACTGGATTTGATTCCCCACTCCTCCACTTGCACCTGATGTGACCTTGGGTCAGTCACAAGCTCCGGCACAGCTGTCCTTGAAAAAGAGCAGTTTCTGTCAAGAGCTCTCTCAGCCCCGCCTACCTCACAGGGTGTCTGTTGTGGGGAGGG
>NW_015169832.1:192301-194734 GCF_001447785.1 Gekko japonicus | reverse complement strand
GGGGGGGGGGAACGTATCCCTCCTCCTGTCGAGGGACTAAGCTGCAAACCCCTCCTCACCTTGCGTTCAATGGGTGGCTGCTCGTGCTCAATGCCGTACCAGCTCACCAGGTTGTCCCACACCTCCTCCGGCACCAGAATGTATTCCTCGTATTCCACCAGCCTGTCCTTCAACCGGTACGACTCCAGATCTGAAAGGAAGGAAGGAAAGAGGGTTTGATATCACAGGGAGGACCACCTTTTCCAGGGAAGCAAGTCACTCTCCAACAAGCAGTGCGTGTCCAGTTCCAGCACAACAGGTAGCAGGCGCTTCATCAGCGGAACTCACTGCTGCGGGGGGGAAAGGGGAATGCCACTTCCCAGCCACCTGGACACCAGGCCCATATGCGTGGTGGTGCCTGTGAGTGCCCAGCACCCTCCCCGAACAGCCTGGCACCTTCCCCAAACAGCTGTGTCTCTCCCCCTTCCCCTTCTCTGTGAAGTGTCCGCCAGGCTTGCCAAGGGAGGGGAAGCACGTCTCGGCCCATGCGCCAAGCTGGTGCGTGCTTCGGGAGGTGCAAGACAAAGGTCCTGTCTTTGCTCTCCTCTCGGATTGCCCGCAAAAGCAGGGGTCTCTCTGTGTGTGTAGGAAGGGAATGCGAGGAGAATAGCCCATTGGCACCAGGGGTTAAGGGGCTGCTCGGGGGGGGGGGGTGTTGTCCTGCCGCTGCTGCTGCCCAGCCAACGGAACCAGGTTGTGCCTGCAGAGCCTCGAGGGGCTCTCCCAGCTCCTTCAGCAACGCTTGCCAGACATCTTGGATCTTCTGGAGGGCAGGCTCTGATTCCGGAGCGATGCACCGCGCTTCGGAGAGAGTGCAACTCCCAGACACAAATCCGGACCTTCCTTTATTATTTTCGAAGTACCCCAGGTGCTGCTCCCCACCCCGTTTTTACCTGTCAGCTCTTACCTGGCCGTTGCTCTCCTCCTCTACATTTCCCCAGCAACAACAACAACCCTGTAATGTAGTCAGCTCCACTGTACTAAACTGCCCCCTTGGCCACTCCCAACAAAGATTTCCGAGGTACGGGGCTGCTACACACCCCACTCGAAACGAGATGGCAAGAGAATCAAGGGCTAACTTCTGGTAAAGTGGCAGAAACCGTACCTTCAAAGAGTTCGGCATTGTTGATTCGACCAGGGTAAGAGCTGGAGTTCTGGTCTCCGGATTCCACGTATGCTTTCCACTGCTGGTACCAGTGGTTCTCCAGCAGATACCTGCGCAAGGTAGCGGGAGATCGAATTCAGGGGATAGCAGCTTGCAAACAGGAACAGCATGCAACTGCTCTTCCCACCCTCACCTCAAATCAAAACAGAGCTTATTGCATGTTCAGGACTGGCCTAAGAACAACAGGACGCCGCTGGCAACTAACCCATCCAGGTTCTCCAGAATCCCAGCTGTTTTATTTTTGACATTTTCAGGGACCGTGACTGTTGAGATAAGCTTTCCAAGACAGAAGCCAGGGCAGCTGAAGGCGGACAAAAAAGAGACAGATGTGTCCCACAGCTGGAGCAAGACACTGCTTCTGCTCTTTCCCTCACCTTCATCCTGATACTGAACACTCCAGGATTTCCCAGTATCTTAGCATCCACTCCTCCTTCCCCCAGCTATGGCCATTAGGATGGGCAATCCTCAGTGCTTTACACAGCAAACCCAAATGAATCTAAGAAATCATCTCTCCTTATATATAATTCCATTTTCGAGTGGCAAAGTTCTATGTGCACCAAAATCAGTTGGCTGCCTGAACTGCCACTCAGAAGGCGCTGGCTGCGTTGGCTGCCTGGGTTGCGGAGTCCCGCCCACAGAAGCGGCGGCCAGCGTCTCCAGCTCAGTGTGCTCAGAGCTGACGGAAGGGACGGACGGGACTCTCCGTGGGGCTGGTGATGTCTGGGGCCTACTTCCCTCCGGCTCATGCGCAGTGTTGGGGGTGGGGTCCTCGGTTCTGTCCTCTCCCACAGCCCCCTCCATCCCTTGCGCACCCCATACATGGAACAAGGACCCAGCGAGCAGTGGCCGGTTCCCCCCTCACGCCCCCACCATCCCAGCCACTCACCTCTCCACCCCAGCTCTGGCCACTCAAGCTGGCTCCGCCTCACATGCCGGCTCTGTTGCCCACCTCTCGCTGTTTACAATGGCTGCAAGTCAGAGAGGGCCAGGGGGGCCACCGAGGTGGAGGAGAGGGCCACCCACGGTAGCAGTGGTCCAGCCATGGCGCTTGGGGGGGGGGGGCTGACTGCTGCAGGCCAGAGCATTCTCCCAGGCCCTCTTTCTAGAGCTCGTTGTGTTTCTTTCTGCAACGAGCCTTATTACTAGTGAATTTATACAGTCATTTATGAGCGTTTAAAAGAGAATTTCGCTATTTGGTTCAGACCAGTCTGATGGATTAATTTTAAGTG
>NW_015169832.1:189649-192245 GCF_001447785.1 Gekko japonicus | reverse complement strand
CCCAGGGGAGCGGTGGTCCAGCCATGGCGCTTGGGGGGGGGGTGACTGACTGCTGCAGGCCAGAGCATTCTCCCAGGCCCTCTTTCTAGAGCTCGTTGTGTTTCTTTCTGCAACGAGCCTTATTACTAGTGAATTTATACAGTCATTTATGAGCGTTTAAAAGAGAATTTCGCTATTTGGTTCAGACCAGTCTGATGGATTAATTTTAAGTACATTAGCTTATTACCAAAAACTTGCTTAGTGATTAAGGTTATTCAATGATAAATATACCATTTATTTTTCAGGGGTGGGAAAAAGAGATCCTTTAAACTCACAGTCTTACAGGTTAAAATATGAATTAATAGGGTGGATCCTACTTCTGTCCTATTACTCCACTGGACAAATATGAAGCCTTCTTCCTGCCTAAGAAATCGTCCTCCAATCTGTGGCTCTTCTGTTAAGAGGAAGCGCTCCTTGGAGAAGGGTAGGAACCACCCTATGTATGTATATACTCAGGATATTCCACGGTGCTCTATGAATACCTCTTTAGCTGCCAATCAAACTCACTGAACCTTGCAGCATTACTTACAATCTATCCTAACAGAGCAAAGTTTGAGTCCAGCGGCACCTTTAAGACCAACGACATTTCATTAAATAAATAATTCTGGATATAAACTTTCAAGAAATGTGCAAGTACACGAAAGCTTATATCCACAGCAGCACATGCTGCAAGGGATGTGTCCATCTTCATGGTGCCACGGGACTCTTCCTTTTTCTACCCGATGTGCACACATCTACACCACCGGTGCATATCAGTATCGACATGCTGGCCCCAGAAAGTGGTTAAGACACTGAACTGCAGGGTTTTCCCGCGGCTCAGTAAGTACGCTTGTGCATAGAACACGATTTTACTTTTGGGGGGATTTAAGTATCCCCCGTATACTTTTAAAAACATTTTAGATTTTTCTGCACACCTGGGGAGTGCCCCAATTGTGCAGAAAAGTCTCTTTACCCTCCATGTGCCCCTGATTTGTGGAAATAAGTATCCGTACACACATGGGACCCTTGGCTATTAGTACATAGACAAGAAGCGGTGACCTGCGATACTCACAGGGGGGAGCGCCACGCAGAGGAGGAAGCCACCTCAGGTAAGCCTTCTCCCCTGCCCCTGCCTGACCCGACAGCAAGAGCTGTGTGGCTCCGAGCCGCTGGGCCCACTAAACCTCCCCCGCCCCTGCCTGCCCCCAACGGCGAGGCCCATGCAACTCTGAGCCGCCAGGCCAGGCCCGCCAAACGTTCCCCACCCCCCCACGGCAACGGCGGCGAGGCCTGAGCTCAGCCCACCAAGCTTCCCCCCTCCCCGGCAGCAGCAAGGGCTGAGAAGCTAACAGCCGGCAGCCCGCCAAGCCTTCGACCCCCCCCCCCAACCAGCGGGGCAAGCAGCGGTGGAGAGGCAGTTCTCAGAGAGTTCCCTGTGCACATCACCTTACAACAGCTCTGTAAGGTAGGACAGTTTTATCATCCCCATATTACAAGTGGAGGGGGTGCTGAGAGCATGTCTTGCCAAAGGCTACCTATTGAGTTTGTGTCAGAGGCAAGACCAGGGCGAAGGACTTCCCAGCCACTCTCCTACTCCACCAGATTTCTAGCAGCTTTCTGCACCAAAACTTTGAGCAAGAACTCCTCCTGCCAGCTGCTGTTTGCAGAGTTTCCAGGTCTCATGGGAGGAAATGACCTCTTCCTGCCCAACTACTCATCCTCCTAGGACAGCAAAGCTCTTGCACTCAGCACTTGACTTGGGTGTCTTGTGAACTACCCCCTATGCAATCTAATGAAACGTTCGCACCATTCAAAAGCTTTAGCTTCCATCCCCACAGAGAAGAGCTTACAAGAACGCATGCTTTTGAGACACACAGAGCTCTTCGCTCTAACAGATCTGTGGGACCCAAAAGTCGGCAAAGCCCTATACCGCTTCTCTCTGTCATCCGTTCATTTAAGCCTGACTTTTCTTTCACTGTCAAGTTGCGGCTGACTTCAATGTCTCGGCCTTCCCCTGCTGAAGACACCATCTCCATGCGGCCCGGATTGAACAAACTTAAAGAGTCCAGCGGCACCAGTATTAGTGCAAATTGTTTTGCACTAATCTGGGACTCTAAACTGGGAGAACTGGGTTTGATTCCCCACTCCTCCACTGGCACCTGGCTGGATGACCTTGGGCAAGCCATAGTTCTGTCAGAGGTGTTCTTGAAAAAGAGCGTTTTCTGTCAGAGCTCTCTCAGCCCCACCTACCTCACAGGGTGTCTGTTGTGGGGAGGGGAAGGGAAAGGAGTTTGTAAGCTGCTCTGAGACACCTTTGGGTAGTGAAGGGCGGGGTATAAATCCAATCTCTTCTCTTCTTCTAGAGCTGTGCCAGGCTTAGTGATGGGGGGATGGGAACCCCCACTCGAGTCTCACGGGTCCACCGTTTGGTGTAGTTGAGAGCCAGTTTGGAGTAGTGGTTAAGTGCGCGGACTCTAATCTGGAAGAACTGGGTTTGATTCCCCACTCCTCCACGTGTAGCTGCTGGATGACCTTGGGCAAGCCATAGTTCTGTCAGAGGTGTTCTTGCAAAAGAGCG
>NW_015169832.1:188026-189608 GCF_001447785.1 Gekko japonicus | reverse complement strand
GGTATAAATCCAATCTCTTATTTTTCTTCTTCTTCTAATGTTTTAATTAACTAATTATGATTATTATTATTATTAAAATACAATAACACTTTATTAAAAACCACAAAAACTATTTATTATTATGTTTTGTGTTGCTGATGGCCTAACTGTTGCTGTGATCCACCCTGAGCCCCTTTGCAAGGAGGGTGGACTATAAATTTGAAAAATAGGTAAATCAATAAAACTACTAACCAAGGCTGACCCTGCTTCGCTTCTGAGATCGGACGAGATCGGGCCTGCCTGGTCCATCCAGGTCAGGACAGAGACAAACAGGCGGTTTGCCCTGCCTCTGCAGAGCGACCCTGGACTTCCTTAGTGGTCTCCCACCCCATAATACTAAGCAAGGCCAACCCTGCTTCGCTACCAAGATCTGACGAGATCGGGCTAGCCTGGCCTATCCAGGTCAGGACAAGCCTTGCCTACTTATCTCTTTTACCCTTGAACCAATAAAAAGAATGCATAACTTGGCCTGGAAGCAAATTTAACGCTGCCAGAAAGCCCCCGATTGTTCCTCCGCGAGAAGAAACCCAGAGTATGCCCCCCCTCCTCCCAGGATTTGTGACCCCCCCCCCAGAACTGGCCCCCCCCCACTCAGACCAGGGGGAGCACCCTGACTTTTGAGGAAATCGGTCCCAGCTGGGAAAGGAGCCACACGCCCATTATCTCTTTCGTTTACTACGAGACAAACCCGACTCCTCCCCACAGCCCCGCCAGCTAGAAAAACAGCAAGATGAGTCATAGGAGCGAAGCAGAACTAAGGACCACACTGGATATGGGCAAGGAAGGAAGGGAGACGCCAGCAATGCTCCCCTCTAAGCTGTGGAGTCTCGTGAGCAAAAATTCTACTTTGTGAGCTGCTGGCATTAAAGTGGTGAGCGAGCGATTAGGCGGCTGCATCGATGAGTTTGCTCTGGAGCCCTACTCCCTGAGCTGAGACGAAAACGTGTGAGCCGGAGGCTAAAAAAAAAACTGTGAGCCAGCTCACACTAACTCAGCTTAGAGGGAACGCTGGACACCAGCTATTTCGCTCAAGTGTGAGCAGATGAGAGAGGGGACGCCTACGGCAGGTGTGGCAAGGTGCAGGAGACGGCATAACCCAGAAACTGTCAGGACGGCGGAAGACTTTTGTTTTTAAAAACAGACGCGAAGGTTCAAGTTGACAACCAACGCGGCACGCCGCTGATCACCTCTGCCGCATTAAATCCAGCAATTTTTTAAAAACCATTTTTATCTATTTAGGCTGCGATCGAACAGGCATTTTATTTTAAGGAATTTCCACTGAGCTGGCTTCCAAGGCAATATGCACAGGAGCCTGCATACCTTACTACAGGGAGACTGAATATACAGCTAAGAGAAGGGCTCCGTGGTTAACACTGGCATCGTAAGCTGGCCGTCACAACCACACATACACACAAATCTGCACGTTAGCATCTAGCCCGTCAGGAAGGGCAGGACATGCGGAATGTCAAATTGCTCCAGTCCCCAAAGACTTGGGGGGGGGGGGTTTAGCCAAAAAAGCTGAAAAAAAAACATGGGAACGGCC
>NW_015169832.1:183200-187992 GCF_001447785.1 Gekko japonicus | reverse complement strand
GTAACACCTAAGAGGGGAGGGGGGGTGGGGGAGCCACATAAGGATAAGCGGATGGGCTGAACATTCCCACAAAAGAGACGCAAGATACTGAGGCCACTGAGGGTGAGGCGGCCAGGAAACTGAAACCGCCTCAACGCTTGGGATGACTAGACACCGCTGCTGCCATAAGGTGGCCGCAGGACAAGCTCACGGCGGCGTTGTACAGCGGCCCCAAGAGAAAAGGCGGGTTGCCACTTTTTGGGAAGAAAGGGCTCCGGTGCCTTTACAACAGCGGCGCAAAAAACAAACGCTCAGGGAGGTGCAGTTCTCAACAGCATGCTGGAGAAGTTACACCGGTTGGAATTCTGCCTGCCAGAGATCCCTAAAAAGCCAAGGAATTCTATCAGGGGGGAGAAAATGTGTGAGAATCGAGTGGGTGGGGGTTTTTTTCTCTTGCTTGAGAAGACTAACCCTTATGAAGGAGACCACAAGGAGTTGATTTCTTAAATCTCATTCGGAGATACACTAATGGAACACTGAACGCACGGTGTGTGATTCCACGGGAAGGAGAATTCAATCGCGGCTACCGAGAAGTGGGAAAGGTTGCCATTCAGGAAACGCTCTGAGGTGACCCAGTTGTCTACGCCAGGACTCAAAAAGGGGGCATACAAAGCAAAGGAAAACAGCCAAATGCAACACGGACCTCATGAGAACAACCTCACGGGCTGAGCTGGGGTAACGACCAGATCCATGTTCACGGGATGGATTCAAGGGTTCACACCGTCAGTAAGCATGCACTGAAAGATAGTTTCAAAGGGCAGCTGTGCTGGTTTGCGACAGCTAGATTTGAGCCCAGTAGCATTTTGAAGGCAAATTAAATTTTCGGGGTAGGAGTTTTCAAGAGCCAAATCTCCCTTCGTTAGATAGGGAGCTTTGGCTCTTGAAAGCTTATACCAAAAAACACTTGTTGGCGCTATTGGACTCGTATCTATGCACTGAAAGGGTAGGCAATCCATTCCACAACCACTCTTTAACCAGGCCAGAAGGAAACATCAGAAGCCAGCGTAGTGTAGAGGTTAAGAGTGTTGGACTAGCATCTGAGAGACCCAGGTTCAAAACGCCGGATGACTTTGGGCCAGTCACACTCTCTCAGCCTAACCTCCCTCACAGGGTTGTTGTGAGGATAAAATGAAGGAGAAGAGAACAACGTAAGAACATAAGAGGAGCCCTGTTGATTCAGATCAATGGTTCATCTAGTCCTGTCTCACACAGCGACCAGCCAGTTCCTCTGGAGGGCCAACAACAGGGCAGAGAGGCTGAGGCCTTCCCCTGATAAAAACCTAAGAAGAGCCCTGCTGGATTAGACCAGTGCTCCGTCTAGTCCAGCACCCTGTCCCACACAGTGGCCAACCAGCTCCTCTGGATGGCCAACAACATGGCACAGAGGCTGAGGCCTTCCCCTGATGTTGCCCCCTGGCTCTGGGATTCAGAGAACGTAAGCTGCTTTGGATCCCCACTGGGGAGAGAAGAAAAAGAGATTGGATTTATACCCCGCCCTTCACTCAGAGTCTCAGAACAGCTTACAAACTCCTTTCCCTTCCCCTCCCCACAACAGACACCCTGTGAGGGAGGTGGGGCTGAGAGAGCTCTGACAGAAACTGCTCTTTTCAAGGACAGTTCTTGTCAGAACTATGGCTTGCCCAAGGTCATCCAGCAGCTGCAAGTGGAGGAGTGGGGAATCAAACCCGGTTCTCCCAGATCAGAGTCTGCGCTCTCAACCACTACACCAAAGAAAGGCAGGGTACAAATGAGTTAAGTAAACAAATAAGGTGGCTAGAAGCGTTCCAGGGGGAAACTAATCCTAGTAAAGTGATCTTGAACATGCCCACAAGAGACATACAACAGAGAAGAATTCATCAGAGCAATGCATGAGGGTCAACTCTGTAGCGTGACCCTACAATGCAAATCCTCCACACAAGGCTGCAGCCTAAGATTGTATGCTCCTAGGGGACAGGGCACCAGCTTCTCCATACTGTACTCCAAAAAGCATTGTTGGCATAAACGACCACATATATAAAAATTAAACTGTAATCTCTGAAGCATCTCCAGGACTTACAATTTATTTCAGTTTTAGTTTCTGAAAAGAGTCAGCGCTCCCTAGCTCTCACCCACAGAACTTAGGCTAATGTGAAACTTCATTCAGGTGGGTAGCTGTGTTGGTCTGAAGCAACAGAAGGAAGTTTGAGTCCAGCGGCACCTGGGCATCAGGTTTGATTCTGGGTATCAGCTTTCGTGTGCATGAAGGCTTATTCCCAGAATTATTTTTATTTATTAATTAATTCAACTATTATTGGCCATCCTCCCCCGCATACAAGGCTCAGGGCGGTGAACAATAGTTACTGCAGAATACATTCATTCGAATTAAAACAATTTAAAACTGCAGACAATATAACAATTTCAGAATGGCACTTAAATAAACCACATTATCACTATTCCATGGGGCGGAAGAGAGAAAGGAGAAGAAGAATCATAGAATGTTAGTGTTGAAAGGGACCTTGCAGGTCATCTAGTCCAACCCCCTGCACTCTGCAGGCGCACAGCCAAAAGAAAGCCCTACAACATTCACAAATATGTTGTCGAAGGCTTTCACGGCTGGAGTTCACTAGTTGCTGTAGATTTTCCGGGTTGTGTGGCTGTGGTCTTGGACACACAACCTGGAAAATCTACAGCAACTAACATTCAAGAATGTTGAAGAGAAGAGAAGAAGAAAAGAAGAGATTGGATTTATACCACTCAGGGTCTCAGAGCAGCTTACAGTCTCCTTTCCCTTCCCCTCCCCACAACAGACACCCTGTGAAGTAGGTGGGGCTGAGAGAGCTCTTTCGAGAACTGCTCCTGAGAAAACAGTTCTGACAGAACTACAGCTTGCCCAAGGTCATCCAGCCAGGTGCAAGTGGAGGAGTGGGGAATCAAACCTGGTTCTCCCAGATTAGAGTCCCCGCACTTAACCACTACACCCAACTGGCCAGGCAGGATGGAAACTGTTGCTGTCCTCAACCGTAAGTCTGTCGGAACATCTCTGCCCGCCTTACAGGTCCTGCAGAAATGCATTATTTACATATTTATTTATTTTATTGAACTATTATACCCCGCCCTCCCCACAAGCAGGGTCCCTGCAGGACTCGGATGACACTTGGCAGAGCGTTCCACCAGGTCAGAGCCAGGACCGAAAAGCCCTGGCTCTGGTTGAGGACAGCTGGATATTTTTGGGGCCAGGGATCACCTGTAGCTTCTTCTCTCCACAGTGTAATGCCCTTTGGGGGGTACCCCAGGAGAGACACTCCCAGCAATATATAAATAACTAAACACATGAAAGCTTATACCCCAGAATTAAACTTTGTTGGTTTTAAATGTGCCACTGGACTCAAACTTGGTTCTTATGGAATGTCATTAACTCTTGAAGGCATCCCTGGACACCTGTTTCCTTTTGCTGCAAGAGGAGGAGGAGGGAGGGTTGCCAGTCTCCAGGTGGTACCTGGAGGTCTCTCAGAATCGCAACTGATCTCCAGATTGCTTAGATCCATTTCCCCTGCGGGGGGAAACGACTTCGGAGGGTGCACTCTGTGGCCTTCGACCCTGCAGAGGTCCTTCCCCAGGATCCACCCTCCCCCAATCTCCAGGAATTTCCCAAACTGGAGCTGCCAACAGGGCTGCAGCCAGCGTTCCCTCTAAGCTGAGTTAGTGTGAGCTAGCTCACAGTTTTTTAGTCTCCAGCTCACACATTTTTTTCTTAGCTCAGGAAGGATGACTCCAGAGCAAAGTAGTTTATGCAGAAGCCTAATCCCTCGCTCACAATTTTAACACCAGTAGCTCACAATATAGAATTTTTGCTCAAAGACTCCACAGCTTAGAGGGAACATTTGCTACAGCCCCTCCGTAAATCACTACTTTGGGGGGCATTTGAGTACAGTGGCACCTTTAAAACCAACAAAGTTTAATTCTGGGTATATGTTTTCAAGTGTTGGTCTTAAAGGTGCCCACTGGACTCAAACTTTGTTCAGTTGCTTCAGACCCACACGGCTACCCGCCTGACTCTACTCTGGACGGCATGCATTCAGCCAACCAGCCGTTCCCTCTAAGCTGACTTAGTGCAAGCTAGTTTACAGTTTCTTAGCCTCGGGCTCACAGATTTTTGTCTTAGCTCAGGAAGGATGGCTCCATTGGAAAGTAATTGATGCAGCAGCCAAATTGCTCGCTCACACCTTTAATGCCGGTAGCTCGCAAAGTAGAATCTTTGCTCACAAGACTCCACAGCTTAGAGGGAGCATTGCAGCCAAGCGGTGCGGAAACCCATCTAACCTGCCGCCGGTCGCATCTGAAAAAGCAAGGCGGGAGTCCCCAAGAAACTTAGGCTGGAGACAAAACCTTGTCAGACGGTCCTCACAAGGCTCCGGGTTTGGTTTTGCGGCGACAGACCCCCCAACGCGTCTAAACCCTATTCGGCAATATATCAAGAATAACTAAACACCCCCCATGCAAGACCAGGGCAGGATCGCAGTTCCAATTTCGTGGCAGGAAGAGAAGAGAAAGTTACTCGCGGCGACGGAACTCGGAGCTTTTGCACCGCGGGGACTAAACCGACAATTTTTTGAACTCCCAATAGGTAAAGAACAAAACAAAAACCCTGTGATTGTCCCCCCCCCCCCTTTCATGGTTTGTAAATGGGGGGGATCCTAATCCGAATTAGCGACTGCGCGTGTGTACAGAGTCCGGGAACAGAATATATTTACTGCGGCTTCCTGCTAGGGACCCC
>NW_015169832.1:176600-183003 GCF_001447785.1 Gekko japonicus | reverse complement strand
CCCGCTTCCGCCCGTCCATGATAGGTGTGGCGAGGAGGGAGGGAGGGAGGGGAGAGAGAGCGCGCGCGGCCGGCGGACATGCTGAGTGTGGCGTGCCGAGGGCGCGTTGACCCGGCGGGGCGGGGGACGTCGCGGCCGCCATCTTGTTTGAGTCTGGGGGGAAAGGGCAGCTGGGGGCCATGCTCCGTTTTCTCAAAGCCTCATCATTACTCTATAGTTCGTCTTGATCTGTTATTAAAGGTAAAGGTTTCCCTTGCTCGAAAGCCAGTCGAGTCCGACTCTAGGGTTGCGGTGCTCATCTCCGTTTCCAAGCTGAAGAGCCAGCGCTGTCCCAAGACGTTTCCGTGGTCATGTGGCCGGAATGACTAAACACCAAGGCGCACGGAACGCTGTTACCTTCCCACCGAAGTGGTCCCTATTTATCTACTTGCAATTTCTTGCTTTCGAACTGCTAGGTTGGCAGGAGCTGGAACTAGAGACGGGAGCCCATCTTGCGGCACCCGGGTCTCGAACTGCTGAACTACCGACCTTCCACAGCCTGCAGTTCAGCGTCTTAACCACTTGAGCCACCGCAGCTCTGTTATTATTGGGGTGCAATTCTAGGTCGCCTCCTTGCGGTGCACCCTGGATAACAGTTAAAGAGCCAGAACCTCTCTCTGCCAGACAATTTTAGGATCTCCTAGCGGCTCTACACACTTGGAAAGAACCACCCAATCAAACAGGCCTTCTCAGGACTAGGGGTTGCCAGGCCCTTACCGTTCCAGGGAGGGGGGGCTCCTGTCTTCATCCTAGAGTCTTCTGGAAGTGAAGTTGCATGTGGGACGCTCTAGCATTTGGGGAAAACTCTATGGTTACCATGGAGTTTCCCCCCAAAATGCTTGAGCATCCCTAGCACAAGGTGCCCTGCATGATGACATCACCTCCAACTGACATCATTGTGCTGGCAAGTTGGAGGTGGGGCTCCCCCGCCAGCCAGCTGGGCAGCAGCATATTGAGGCCCCCAAAAGCATGGGAACCCCTGTCCCCATTGGGGGAATGATATAACCCTACTAAGGACTACTTGACAAGGGGTATAGGAGACAGCATCCAAATCTGCCAAATGAATATTGCCATATGAAAAATAAATATCATTTATTACTTCTCTTGAATGGGCAAAGCTGAATTTGTATTGTGATTTGATTGGGGCGGAGGTAGATTGCATATTGAGAGGCAGCAGTTCTGCGGAATTGTTTACAGACCCTTTGTGCGCTCTTCAGTGCCATTTCCGCCGTCTTTAGTTCGGGCATGGCTCTTCTGTTGTGTGGAAGTTTGCCATCTTTGGTACTAGCGGGAATTTAGGCCTATTTCTGAGTGGATCCTGTGTACAGTCCTCGGAGGGCTGTCTTCCGGGAGGACTGCGGGCGGGGTGTGTGTGTGTGGCTGACCTTAAGAGGGGGTGGGTTTGGTTTGGTTGTACAAATAAGATGAGGGGGAGTTTGGGTTGCCAAATTTCGCTTGGGAAATTCCTGGAGATTTGGAGGGGACTCTGAGGAGGGCAGGGTGCTCAATGGGCTTGTGATGCCATAGAGTCCACCGAAGATGTCACTTCTTCCAGGGGAAGTGGGGGACCATATTCTGAGGATGATGATCACAATTCTGGGAGAAATCCAGGCCGCAAGTGGGAGCTGGAGTTCTCCCAGAATAACAACTGATCTCCAGGTGATAGCGATCAGTTCCCTTGGAGAAAATGGTAGCTTTGGAAGTTGGATTCTATGGCATCACACCCAGATGAGTTCTTTCTCCTCCCAAACTCCGCCCTCCCGTCTCCAGGATTTACCCTCAAATCTCCAGCAGTTTCCCAGGCTAGCACTGGGAATCTTACCCTAGAGGTCGGTAACCTTATTGGTGTAGAATACCATCCCTGAAATTACCCATTACCTCTAGTGAACTTTGAAAGGAATACAAACTCACACATTATAAGGAGTGATCCGCTTTTTGCTTCCATAAATCTTGACACAGTGAACTATCATTGCCTGTGAACTATGCCATAGTTAAGCTTCCAACCTTAGCCATAGTTTAGTGTGGTCCCTGAATGGGTCACTGCATCAAGCGTATTGGAAGCAGTGTTCCCTCTAAGCTGAGTCAGTGTGAGCTAGCGCACAGTTTTTTAGCCTCCAACTCACACGTTTTGGTCTTAGCTCAGGAGCAAACTAATTTATGCAATAGCCAAATCGCTCGCTCACAACTTTAATGCCAGTAGCTCACAAAGTAGAATTTTTGCTCACAAGACTCCACAGCTTAGAGGGAGCATTGCCAGTGATCCCTCTAAGCTGAGTTAGTGTGAGCTAGCGCACAGTTTTTTAGCCTCCAGCTCACACGTTTCTTGTCTTAGCTCAGGAAGGATGGGGCTCCAGAGCAAACTCATTTATGCAGGAGCCAAATCACTCGCTCACAACTTTATTGCCAGTAGCTCACAAAGCAGAGTTTTTGCTCACAAGACTCCACAGCTTAGAGGGAACATTGATTGGAAGGTCTTAAAAGTGCACAGGTAGTGCTGCAGAAATTCATCCACATCAGAACGACACAGCCTTTAGAGATGCAAACACAGGTGCTTTCCCCTATTTTCAGGAAACCCACTCGCTGAGGCCTAAAAGCATAGGGCCTTCCTTGTAGAGAAGTACTCTCTTTCGGTTTTCTTCCTAGTGCACTTTAGACAAATGGAAACAGAAACTTTGAACATGCCCACACATACAAAAAAAAACCCTTTACCTAGCTCTACATTCTCTTGTTTACACAACTGCACAAGAGATATTTGGAACAAAAGAGAGAGAGGAAGAGAACACTGATCATACATAGACAGGAGTCCGTGTCTGAAAAAACAGTAAGATACTAGAAAGAAACAGAAACGTCTTGTGCCTCCTTCCTACCAGCATTAACGGTGTGCATAGTGAGATTCTATTTGTTGCATCTGGAAAAATGGTAATGAAAGCGTATGCCGGAATAAAGTCTTCCTAAAGTGCCACAAAACACTGTATAAATTTTTGTTGCAATGGACCCACACTGCTGCCCTTCTGCAGTTGACGTGAAGTGTGCATGCACACCCACAATTAAACTTTTAGAGGTGTCACTGGACTCAAACTTCGTTATACAGGGCTATTTTTGGGCAGGAACGCACAGGAACGGAGTTCCGGCTGGCTCCCAAGTTGGCCACGCCTAGCAGGAACTCATTAGCATAATAGGCCACACCCAACAGCAGAAACTCATTAGGATTGGCTATATTAGGGGTGTGTGGCCTAACATGCAAAGGAGTTCCTGCTACAAAAAGAGCCCTGTAAAATTTGACAACAAACAAGGTAAGCAGAATAAGAAGCAAAAGGTGGGTGTGGCTGGATGACCACACTTCTGGTAACGGCTGTGTGGCCTAATATGCTAATGAGCTGCTCTGTCAGGGGTGTGGCCTAATATGCTAATGAGTTTTGATGTTGGGTGTGGCCTATTATGCTAATGAGTTCCTGCTGGGCTTTTTCTACAAAAAAAGCCCTGGTTATATAAATACCACGTATGTGTCACCCCTGGTCTATTCCCAGTTTTTTCATTCAGGGCGATTTGAAGGAATGCATGTGAAAGCTGGACTGTTAAACCATCACGGATTTAGGAAGAAATAGTCCCAAAGAAAAATCTTGGTATATTAGGACTGCTTATCCAGACTTGCTGTCTTAACAGTGCAGCATCCCATTAGCGTGACCAATCCACAGATAAGGCTTGGAAACAAGCCCTTTCTGAACCTCTTGTCCATAGACCAGGGTTCCCCAACTTGGTGCCCATGAGAGCCATGGTGCCCACAGACACCTTTCCAGGTACCTGCCAAGTGTTTTTTGAAAGCGGGTGGGGCCAGGAGGGGCTTTTGCCCAGCAGGGCTCCTGATTGGCCACTGGAGATCTGATTGGCTGTGCGGCCCTTTAAAAAGTTGCTTTGGCAGTAGCTGCCCCCTAGGGTTGCCGGGTCCCTACCTGCTGCCGGCAGGGGGGGCGGAGCTTCCTTTCTGGGATCTTCTGACGTGCGTGCACCACAATGACATCACCCGGAAGTGATGTCATCATGCTAGGCATGTCACTGAGAGGACGCTCTAGCATTCAGCCAGACACACTATGGTATCATAGAGTTTTTAGGCTGAGTGCTAGAGTGTCCCCCGCCCAGCAATGTGCCCCGGCATGATGATGTCACCTCCATGTGACGTCATCACGCCAGGCATGTTGGCACGATCCCAGCACTTTGTAGGCTGGGTCCCCCCGCTGGCCGGATCCAGGCCGGCAGATCGGGGGCCTCTAAAGCGGGCAACCCCCCCAGGGGGAATGGCAAGCCTGCTGCCATCACAACACAAGGACAGTATGACTGGAGATAAACTCTGGGTATGCTAGAAAATATTTTGGAATGATATGTTCATTTTAAAAGGTATCCTGTTAAAACAGGGGTGCTGCCTGAAACGTTGAAGAATTAAGTTACACCGAAGAGTTACATTTTGCAATTGGCTCCGCCTGTTGCGCCACTCATTTTGTGATTGTGCCTGTGCTATATTCATTGTATATAAGCAGCAGGGCTTTTTTTTGTAGAAAAAGCCCAGCAGGAACTCATTAGCATAATAGGCCACACCCAACGGCAGAAACTCATGAGCATATTAGGCCATGCCCCTGACAGCACAGCTCATTAGCCTATTAGGCCACACCCGCATGCCTTCCCTTGGCTTGTCCGGGCGCCCCACAGCTGCGGGGAGCCTGGACAACCCCCCCCCCCAGGGAAGGGAGGGCAGTTTAAACTGCCTTCCCTTGGCTTGCCCAGGTGCCCTGAAGCTGCGGGGAGCCCAGGCAAGCCGGCCCTTGGAGGGGAGGGGAGGGAATTTAAACTGCCTTCCCTTGGCTTGCCCAAGCGCTCCGTGGCTGCGGGGAACCCAGGTAAGCTGGCCCTTGGACAGGCTGGGGAAGGCCTCCCCAATCCTTCCCGGCCCCCCCCCGCCCGCCCACCTCAGAGTCACCGGGGGGGGGGGCCGCCCTCCAGGCCTTCCCTCTGTAGCCACGCATGTAGAGGTTTTGGCTGTAGTGGGCGTGGCCAACTCTGAAGCCAGCCGGAACGCCGTTCCTGTGTGTTCCTGCCCAAAAGTAATAGAACAGTTTGCTTTTTAAATATATTTGTGTGATTTAGTGTGATCCTGTTGGGTGGAGCTCTTGTTCCAGTTTCCAGTTTTGTATGTTAGCTGTAGTGGTTGGTTGTGGAAGTGGTCCCCTTGCAAAGAAACAGTTGATGTTTTAAGACAGTTTGTCTCTGCTGAAGAACCCGAAAAACAAATGTCTAAGTAAGTATTCTAACCTGGGAACCCACAGCCAAAAGAAAAAAATTACCTAGTGTCAGAAGTTAGCCTGTATCTCCTTTGGGTCTCCACCACCATAAATGTGGAATTAGGGCCTGGATTGAGCCTCAATCCTCTGTTAAACCTATGATATTTTAGTTTTTATAATAAATAGCCTCTATAGTTGAATCTTTGGTTCTGCTTCCCTGGAGACTACAGGACTCCGCCACGGTACGTGACTTTTGCCTTAGAAGAATTTCAGACAGACGATATAATCCGGAAGTGGAACGGTTCCCAAATGGTTTCTGGTCTGTCATTTCAGACAGAACCGTTTTAGAACTGGTTCCCTACTGGAATATATTTGTAATTTCACACACAAACGCTTCTGTCCCGTTTAGGAAACAGGGCTGAAGCGTTTTACCTGTCAACTGCTTCCAAGTAGTCTCCAGTTTCCTCTCCCGGTTCCAATGCGCTTTTCCCCGCTGTTTTTCACTCGCACGGGCGATCTCCGGCTTTTTTTAAAAAAAGTTCGCTTTATATCGTTATAGCGCTATAACGGTATAACGCAACAGCATTATATCAACCCCATTGGAATGCCTGGATTGTTGTGTTATAGCACTATCGCGCTATAGAGCTCTAAAGCAAACGTTAAAAAAAAGCCGGAGATCGCCCGCGTGGGTGAAAAACGGTGGGGGGAAAGCGGTGCAGTCTGAAATGGCAAACCGCTTCAGATCCAGCTCTTTACCGGAAGGGGAAAGCCATGTGTGAAATGGCAGCCCTATACTGGTTTACTCCACGACGGATCAAAAACGGCTTCAAAACGGGTTAAAAAGGGTAATGTGAAATTCCTCAATGTTTATACATTCCTAAAGTTCGTGGTGTCACTGTCAAAATCAACAAACAAGAAACCACTGTGATCAATGACAATGACACATTTAATGAATTTTGCATTGAAACAGAGTCCAACGTATTCATTATCTCAATTTTACTTTAAAACAGAGTCCAACATTCATTTTCTCAACAGAGTCCAGCATTTTCCTCTCTTTACTCGATGAGTACACCGGTTTTTACACTCATTTCAAA
>NW_015169832.1:157962-176333 GCF_001447785.1 Gekko japonicus | reverse complement strand
TTCTCCTGCCTCCTCCTGGCTGAATGAGGGCCGGAAGCGGGGCGGCCAGAAGCAGGGGGCGGGGCTTCGTCATGTGCCCCACCCCCCTGCACCTCACCCGGGGGAACTGCGTTCCCCCGCGTTCCCCCCCGAAATGACCTCTGCTTATAACTATAATTTTAAACTTACTTACAGTTCCATTGCATTTTCTAGAAAAGGAGCAAGCCAGAATCAAAACAGATAGGGTATCTGAATCTAGCTTCTTCGACTCTGCTTGACTTTCTGTGAGCTTCCTGACCCCAGAGATGGAGAGAAAGGGGAGGGATTTGGGTCGGTACATCGGGTCAGTTCTAGTTCGCCCTGTGTCACATCCATGGTAGTCCTACCTGATAAGTACATCAGTCGGTACGTTAGCAGCTACAGGTCCAAGTAAGATATATACCTCTGGGTTACTAATGGTAAAGGGCTGGCTAGAGTTGTTTTCTGTTGCCCCAGAAGGTTGGACCAGAACCAACAGGTTGAAATTAAATCAGAAGACTTTGAATCACTTGCTGAATCACTGTACGAGTCCTTTGTTAGCGCGATCTAACAGTCCCGTTTAGGAAACGGGGCTGAAGCGTTTTACCTGTCAACTGCTTCCAAGTAGTCTCCAGTTTCCTCTCCCGGTTCCGATGCGCTTTCCCCCGCCGTTTTTCACTCGCACGGGCGATCTCCGGCTTTTTTTAAAAAAAGTTCGCTTTATATCGTTATAGCGCTATAACGGTATAACGCAACAGCATTATATCAACCCCATTGGAATGCCTGGACTGTTGTGTTATAGCACTATAGCGCTATAGAGCTCTAAAGCAAACGTTAAAAAAAGCGTAGAACGGCAGTCACTGCGTGGTAATATTTCAGTATTGAAAACCATGTTAAGCTTTGGTCTGGAGCAGGATTGTAAATGGACCAATCAGAGCTGCGTAGTGGTCTGGAGGGAAGCACTCTGATTGGACCTTATCTGTACATAGTTATTGGTTGTTAGCTGACATGTGGGCGTGGCTACCCAAGCCCGGACTGTTTAAAAGAGAGCCTGTTGCTTAATGTTTTTGTCTCATTCTTGATTTCTTCTGACTACTTGAATAAAGCTGAATCACTGTTCACTAGCTGTGTTGAGTCTCGTACTTAACACTGCGGGTGTGGAGGGGGAAGTATTTGGGTATTTCCTGCATTGTGCAAGGGGTTGATGACCCTGGAGATCCCTTCCAACTCTATGATTCTATCAACAGCTCCATGTGAGACCTTGGTGGCTGGTCCAGAACGTTCGGAGTGTTTTACGTATTGGGTTGAAATATTCTATGCTGAGTATTGAAATGCTACCAAGTGTTTTCCGTCTTGAACGTGTGTAATGGAATAAATTGAGCTTTGTGTAAGAACCATTGTCTCTGTACTAGATTCAGTCCTTCGCCAGTCTCCACCCAACCATTGAAAGAACTCAGGGGAACTGTGTGAGTCCCAAGAAAAGTCCTGGGTCCCAGAATCGCACAACAGTAAACATTACAGTCCCTGTCATCCCCGTCAGAATTCCAATGATGCTGTCAGCTAGGTGTCTTGCAAGCCCTGGCTGCCACCATGGGAGTGGAGGTGACTCTGGAATGTTAACTTTCATTTCTGCTGTGTCTTCTCTGTTTCTATTATCTCTGAACGACCTTCAATGCCTGGCGCTGCATTTCTCCTGGGAAAAGTAGCCCGTCACTTTGGCAGGCACTTACCTGGTCCCTGATTTGCCCTGCACCATCAGGGGGCCTCTTTGAACAATGTATATCCGTTTGCTTCACGCGCTTTAAAGGTAAAGGTTCCCTTGCTCGAAAGCCAGTTGAATCCGACTCTAGGGTTGCGGTGCTCATCTCTGTTTCAAAGCCGAAGAGCCAGCGCTGTCCGAAGAAGTTTCCGTGGTCATGTGGCCAGCATGACTAAACGCCAAGGTGCACGGAACGCTGTTACCTTCCCACCAAAGTGGTACCTATTTATCTACTTGCAATTTCTTGCTTTCGAACTGCTAGGTTGGCAGGAGCTGGGGCCAGAGACGGGAGCTCACGCCATCATGCGGCACCTGGGTCTCGAACTGCTGAACTACTGACCTTCCACAGCCTGCAGTTCAGTGTCTTAACCACTCATCAGGGGGCCTCTTTGAACAATGTATTATCTGTTTGCTTCACACGCTTTAGTTCAGTTCTAACACGAAATGGTTAAGATACCTGCATACGCTTAATGTCTCAATAAACTTTATTCTTTTGAATGAAAGCTGTTGGGAACTGTTTGCTGCAGGAGTCTGACAGATGCCCACAGGCTCAAAAATGTTGAGGACCCCTGCCATAGACTCTGCATGCAAAATCCATTATGTCGGCGATCTTAACAGTTCTCAGGAGAACTTCCCAGGGGGGGAGCGTTATATTGGGTTTGGTTGTGTGTGTGTTGTTTTTTTTAAAGCTTTCAAACAATACTGTATTTAAAAGGATCGGCAAGGGCTTGGGCCCTAGGAGTTTCTTTAGGCATGTTTCTTTAAGCACATGCCTTGGTGACTCACATCACACAGCAGAAAGATTGCTGTCAGAGGCCATGCTGACGTCAGCAGTCTTCCTGCAAGCCATTTCTGACACTTGCAAAAAGGGAGGGCACGGTCCACGTCTTCCGCCGCTATACTCTGTTTTCTTAGGAAAACCCACACCGCTTTAAAAGCACTACTATATGCATGCTTTTGGGCTAGGAATGTGATTAAAAAAAGTTTCAAGTGTGGCAAGGAACACGAACAAAGGCAGATGGTGCTCTCCTAGTGGTATTTCTCTGCTGGCGTGGGGGGGAACTGTACGTGTCAAAGGGCCTTCTTGATTGAGAGCCTTAATGCACAGATCTCCACACATAGTCTCAAACAGGGGTCGTTTCGTAGAAAAAGAGCTAGGGGAACTCATTAGCATAACTCATTAGCATATGCCACACCCCCTGACATCACCGGAAGTGTGTCATAAGGCCACACATCCCGTCCCAAATGGTCCCGGCCGCCACCGCCGGCCTTGAAGCTCCACTGCCGAGCCCCATGAGGGGCCCGGCGGTGGACCTGCAAGGCCGGCGGGAGTGCAAGGAAGCCCCGCAAAGGCCCTCCCTGGCCCCAGGCAGGCAGGGGTGGGGAGAGGCAGGGAGGAAGCAACTTACCCTCCCTCTTCTCCTGCCTCCTCCTGGCTAAATGAGGGCCGGAAGCAGGGCGGCCGGAAGCAGGGGGCGGGGCTTCGTCATGTGCCCCGCCCCTCACCCGGGGGAACTGCGATCCCCCGCGATCCCCCCCGAAATGACCTCTGGTCTCAAATGATACACACCACTGCTTATCCACACATAATGCAAAGCCAGCATACCTGAGATGCTGAAGTTGCAGAGTTTCGTTCTGTTTTATGCAGCATTTTAAATAGGCTTTAGCACAGTAGAATTATCAGAGGCCAGGCCATTGGGTATCTGAAGGCCTACCTCTTAGCCACTACACCAAACTGGTGCTCACAGCAGAGAGCCAGTTTGGTTTAGCGGTTAAGAGCGCGGACTTCAATCTGGGAGAACCGGGTTTGGTTCCCCACTTCTCCACATGCAGCTGTGGGTGACCTTGGGCAAGTCACAGTTCTCTCAGAGCTGTTCTCTCAAGAGCAGTTCTCAAAGAGCTCTCTCAGCCCCACTTATCTCACAGTGTGTCTGGGGTGGGGAAGGGAAAGGAGTTTGTAAGCTGCTCTGAAACTCCGAGTGAAGGGTGAGGTATAAATCCAATATCTTTTCTTCTTCTTTAGCCCATCAAGGTCAGTCTTGTGTATTCTGGCCAGCCGTGGCTCTCTAGGGTGTCAGATATGGGTCTTTGCTCTTCTCAAATAATATGCTTCAATGCAGCCAAGTTTTCATACGTTTTGGGTAATTACCCGTTCTCATGTTATTCTAGTGTCTTTAAGGTGTTGAAATTTTAGCTATGAGGTCAACGTGGATCGCTGAAATGGAACTGCAGAAGTGCACCCTAAAACGATGATTTCTGGATTGTATTAGTTATGGGGGAGATGGGCCTACAAAATATTACCTTACAATCAGATTGGAACTTGGCTCCTGGTGTGACCCAGGATTTTCTGACCCACATAGTCTTCCCATGTCTAAAAAAGGAATCTGCCCCATTGTAGAAATTCCATAAAATTCTGTGTGTCACTGCCAGGCCCGGAAGTCTCAGCACCGATGACAGCTGTTGGTAATATTTCAGCAACCATAGCAGCTCTTGGCCATGTCATTATAGATGCTTTGTAAGCCTTACAAAAAAGAAATGAGAAATGTATCCCAAGTCGCAATATAGTACAGAACCATATGGCCTTAAATTATTTGTTGGCTGCCCCAAGAAAGATTTATATGCTAGTGAACATTGCTGTTTAAAAACATTTTCCCATAGAAGTTGCAGACGAAGAGCCTATTGACTGGTAAAGGTGGCTTCCTGAGGAAGGACTGGTTGGAAATTTGCTTAAGGCCCCAGTGAGATGTGATCTCATATTCCTATGTATTGTTGTTGTTGTATGTGTGTTGGTTGTTTCTGTGTTGCTGTGTGTGACATATCAATTGGTTTATGTGTCGCTGTGTGAGCCAGTTTTGGTGTAGTGGTTAAGAGAGGCAGACTCTAATCTGGAGAACTGGGTTCGATCCCCCACTCCTCCACATGAAGCCAGCTGGGTGACCTTGTGTCAGTCACAATTCTCTCAGTCCTAAAAATAAACCTAGCTTGCCACAAAAAGAGCTAAGAGTTTCAGTCTGCCAGACAATAAGAACATAAGAGACGCCAATGTTGGATCAGGCCAAAGGCCCATCCAGTCCAACACTGTGTGTCACAGTGGCCAGAAATGCCAAGTGCCATCAGGAGGTCCACCAGTGGGGCCAGGACATTAGAAGCCCTCCCACTGTTGACCCCCCCCCAAGCACCAAGAAGACAGAGCATCACTTTCCCCAGAGCCCCTATCTATACCTTGTGGCTAATAGCCACTGATGGACTTCTGCTCCATATGCTTATCTAATTCCCTTTTGAAGCCGTCCATGCTTGTAGCCAGTTTGGTGTAGTGGTTAAGTGTGCAGACTCTAATCTGGGAGAACCGGGTTTGATTCCCCACTCCTCCACTTGCACCTGCTGATGTGACCTTGGGTCAGTCACAAGCTCTGGCACAGCTGTCCTTGAAAAAGAGCAGTTTGTGTCCGAGTTCTCTCAGCCCCACCCACCTCACAGGGTGTCTGTTGTGGGGAGGGGAAGGGAAAGGAGTTTGTAAGCCGCTCTGAGACTCCTTCGGGTAATGAAGGGCGGGGTATAAATCCAATCTCTTCTTCTTCTTCTTCTTCTAGCCGCCACCACTTCCTGTAGCAGTGAATTCCAAGTGTTAATCACTCTTTGGGTGAAGAAGGACTTCCTTTTATCCGTTCTAACCCGACCGCTCAGCAATTTCATGGAGTGCCCACGAGTTCTTGTATTGTGAGAAAGGGAGAAAAGTACCTTCGGATCTCCTGGCTATACTACACCCACTGCCGTACGATAATTATAATTGTGTTGCTGTAAATACGTCATGAAAAAGACTATCCAGTTAATGACTAGGATTATGGTTTTGAGAATGTTGGAAGCAGAGGAAAAGACTGATGAAGAATGGAATAGAGTGTGTAAAATGGAGCATGAATAAATGTTCTTGGGAAAGTGCTTGTAGATTACCAAAATGGAGGAGAATGACAAATGAATGAAAACCAACTCAATTTTGTGTGCCTTAAAACGTAAAATCTTTGTATGTCCTGAATCTCTGAACTCTGCTAACGTCATAAATGCTGCTGACATCATGTAGGAGATGTTACGCTAAGAATGTACATGCCTGCTTCAAGTAGATCTAGTGCTGTATTCATAAGATAAAACAATTGTCTGGTGATGTCTGTCCTGAGCCCAGCCTCAGAGAGAAGATACAGAAGTTAGAAGATGAAAACACAAACTACAAGCAGTTGCCTGCCATGAGTGATAGGTTAGTTTGCTGAAATGAGCATTAAAGAAATATAATTAGTAAGCATAGTAAATGATAATGAAAACACAGTGAATACATAGTGAATAGGTCACAGGGTAACCGGGAGATGAAAGGTACTATATAATGCACGGTGTGTCTGTTTCTGGAGAACTTAGTTTCAGTGTCTGGGTAAGGATCCCTCTGTAGTTCAAACTACTTAATTCCTGCTAAAGTCCACTGTCTCTGTTTGAATTCCTCGTGGGACCCTTGAGAATTTCCCCATCACCTCCTACCAGATCGTTTTAACTAGAGACAATAAAGACCAAACTTGGGGCCTTCTGTATGTCGAGCAGATGCTTTCCCATTTACCGGCAACACCCATGAACATATGAAGCGGCCATCTGCTCAGCCAGAACCTGGGTCTGTCAAGGAGTCTTTTCTACCGATTGGCAGCAGCTCTCCAGGGTCTCAGAGGAAGGTCTATCATCTGCCAGGGATGCTCTTCCACCAAATCACATTCCTCTCCGGAAGCGCACCTCTCCCCACTTAAGCTCCAGGGCTCCCATTTTGTCCCAAGGCATTGAAAAATTGGACATTTTGGGGAGTGCTGAAAAAAACCTCCTATAAAATAGTTCCTCTTTCCAAACGAGCGAAATGCTTTTAAAAGCAAAATGGGCATGCCATAGACACATATAGCTCTTAAATCCGAGGTGCATTTCTGCGCCCAAAAGGATACCGAATCTTCATTAGGGGAGCATGCAGGGATTTCATTGCTTCTCAACAGTTGCATGCCTTCTGTTGTCCTTTTGACCTAACTTGGTTACCTTTTCACCTCTCCTGCAAGCCACTGTGACACATTTAACCATAGACTAGGTAAAAAGAACTATCAGAAGGAGGTGGGGTAGAAACTGCACCAAAGCCTGAGAGGAAAACTCTAACCAGATAGCAAAAATGTAAGTATATGCACTAAGATAACGTAAGAGTGTAACAGCTTGCAGTTTTCTCTCACCTATTGCAATTTTGCTTGTACAAAACTAAGGCATTTACAATTTTTTAATTCCACAAATATGTCAAGTGTTGCAATTTTATATGCAAAGTTAAGAATGCAGATTTTTTTAATGTTGCTAAAGCAGTAAAATTAGTTTAGATTTGATAGGACAGTAAGTATTGCATATACTGCAATTTCCCCAAAATTTATGGATTTTTTCCGGGGGGGGGAATCAACATTCCCCCCCCCATGGCTTCAAAATTTCTGAAAAATTTACTTCTCTAAGCAGAATATAATATAATACTTGGAACTGGCTTTTTAGCTATACATGCTTGGGAGGGGGTATTTTCAGGAAACGCTCTTAATACAAACAGGAATGTGATCTGGAATCAAAAACGTGTGCAATCCTAGAGGGAACAACTCCCCATAAGGGGAATTCTTTCTCCTGCACAACCCCTTTCAACATAGTTCTACTTTCTTCCATCTGAATCCAAAGGAGATATGTTGGACACACAGAAATTCTTGGAGACTTTTTAATCAGTTTCGTACATTTGGATATGGTGCAAAACCCTGAATAGGGGGGTGGAGGAGCAGCTGGGAGAGAGAGAGAATTCTGCACGTTCTTTTCTGCCACCAAATCTTCTTCTGCAATGATCGCCACTTTCTCATCTGTTAAAGCAAAGAAGCTACGTCCTCAATTCAAGTTCTATACAAGGTATCCTTTTCTCGCTAACAGGAGAACTAAACTCCATATCCACCCCAGCGAAAGGTGGAGGGAAGCACACAGATATAGTCAATTCCATATGCTAGGGACTATCCATTCCAGAGCATCTCGTTCACTGCAAGAAAAAGTTAACATATCTGCTCCAGTCCAGAAATTTCAGTTCTGGTGGGTTCTTCCAAACAGCACACATCTCCAAAGTAATTCATCCAGATCCTCTGCACATTCACTCTTCAACAGGCCACTTTGGGTTTCCCTCGCACAACATCGAAACTGGATTATCCCAATTCTCAGATACTAAGAATCCATATGCATATGGTAAGCCAACGAGGTTAACTATCATGGCACCCTCCAAAAACTACAATTCCCACAGTTCCCAGGGGGAGATGTCATGACAATTAAAGTAGGATACTAACAGCTTACATCTGCAGGTTAGTCGTACCATTTGTTGTATCCAACTCTGCTACATTTCTCTATACTCCATTTCTTGTCTTCCGGTAACAGAGAAAACAGGAGTTTAGATTCTGGGCTCCCCCCAAAAAAGTAGCACTGTTTTCCTTGGTCAATGTCTCCCCACTAACTCCACTCAGACTATACTGTAACAGGAACTTCCATGGGCCCCAAACAGATGTACATTTAACCAAGGATTGTTGTCCTTAACCACGGATAAAGGGACTGCATACCATGGTTGAGTGACTGCAAACCAGGATGAGAAATCACAGGCTGAAGTTGTTTGCAAACCATGGCTTGGACCCATCAGAGCTTTTCCACGGATGGCCCAAAAGCAGCATTTCGGGGAACATACTGGGCTGCAGCGGGGCAAGTGGAAAAGAGCAATAAAGTCCCGTGGAAGCAGAAGTCACCCTGTCCGTAGAAATGCTTTCTGGGATCAAAGACCATGGTTTATATTAACCATGGTTAAGCATTACATCTGCACTGAGCAAACCATAATTAAGGCAGTTTGTCCCACCTCTGCTGCTTCTGGTGTCTCCCTATACGTGCCCTCTCGAGCCAGGGCTCAGCTTGGGAAGCTAAAACCAGGGCCGCCTTGTATATCGATGACCTTAACCAGGGTCAAAGAAATAAGTCGTGGCTTTGTGTTGGTCCTGGGCTGCAAAATGAGGAGCGACAAGGAAATGCGCTGTGCACTCCAAATGGCAAGCTCCCGTGGGAAGGAAGGTTGACTCTTTTGGACCCAAAGATGGCTAGTATTTCTTTAAGACAAAGGCAGGGAGAACTTTCATCTCGGTAGGCCTGGAGCTCTTAAAGAAACAGATCTAAGAAGGAAGACTCGGTGGGGGTCAAGGAAATGGTCCCCCTAACAAAAGCCTCTTCGGTCATAAGGTGCATCCCGGGGAAAAGACGAAAAGAGGAACCAGGAGGCCAGAGCCTAGAGAGGAACAAGCAGGAAGAGAAGGAGGGTCATGCAGGCAGGTTATTGAGTTAGATGTCCTCTGAAACAGAAGGAAAGACGGTCTTCTTTCCCGATTATTAGGACCCTCTTTGTAAACACAACCCTCTCTTATCCCCTGAGCATTAGGTTTCCCCTCAGAGTATCACTGTGGTGGTTATTCCCAGTATCTAACGCCTCTGCTGGTGGGATTCTCCTGGGATCTCTCCACCACACAGACCCCCACACACCAGGCATCACGAATTCCTGCATCACTAATTCCTTGTAGCCCAGCACAAGGCAGACGACGTTTCTGCACACACACCCTGTAGAGGCGGCACCTTCAGCGATCCTTTATGTTGCCAGAGGGTGGTAGTAACATAATATGGCTCTAACAGGAGAGGGGGGGGAGGTATTTTTTGAACCTTACAAGCGTTTCATGCTGCATATAAAAATGGTTACATATGTACATATATACACACAAACACACAAATTACATATATATATAGGCCGTGATCAAAGGGAGGGAGGCTGGGTGCCACCTTATCCATATACGTGCAAAGATGACCAAAGGCGGGACTGAATCGACACCCTAGAATTCCATCCACCCAGGACTCTGGGTTCTGAGCTACAGGAACAATCTTGACCGCTTGGAGAGCTGTAATACTTTTGCATTGAGAGTACCGCAGTATCAAAAAAGCTTAGCTTTTTGGAGTGGGGACGGTTGATATTTCCCTTGTCCTCTGAGGTCTCTCTCTGTAATAGAGAGACAGAAGGATGGGGAGTCTCCGTCTTCCAGGAATCCTACCGACTGGCAGGATTCTCCAGAGATTTCTGAGCTTAAATAAATAAAGGCTGGTAAGTTTTTGTATAAGAATAGATTGAGGAACTGATGGCACACATCAGACAAAGGATAAATTAGAAGCCATGGAGACTGAAGTGGGGGTGTGTGTGTGAGAGGGTCACAATAACCTTGGAGACAGTGCTTGATAAAGCAGCAGAAGTTAAGAGTGTGTCTGTTAAACCATAAAACAAAGGCTCACTGAGCAGGCTTCCCAAGTACTTACCGTGATTTGGCGAGGGACACAGACGTCCTTGCAGGATCCTTCCTGCGGGGACAACAGACGCGCCGCACCATGCCGTCGCCAGGAAGTGATGCTGGGCGATGCTCTCGTAATGGGGCTGGAAACTCGATGGTACCATTGAGTTTTCAGTCCCATTGCCAGAGCGTCGCCGAGCATCACTTCCTGGCGATGGCATGGTGTGTTACAGGGAGGAATGGTCCGGCCGGGGAGCATGTTTCCCCCGCCGGATCACGGTAAGTACTTGGGACGCCTATCACTGAGTAAAGGAGGAAGAGGCCAATTAACCCTTGAGTAGGTCTTTGATAGAACAGGGGCTGAATAACCCCTTACTCAAACCTCTGAGCTTTCTGATAAGGTGCTCTGTGAGAGAGCAAAATGGGGGCTAGTTATCCTCAGAATAGGGCTTACCTTTGACACAGGCCAGAGGTGAGCCTCGAGGGACTTAGTTTATGGAAGGACTGAGGAGCAACTGTCAAGAACAGCTGCAGATTGCAGAGACTAAAAGTGATGTCTATGGACGAAAGGAAAAGGTGGGAGCGATGACCAAGGCAACTGCAAGAAAAGGATCTATGTGGAGATCAAGCAAGGACTTTGTAAATGCTGTAATATCAGAAAAAGGTCCCAAGTACTGTTAAAAAAATGCAATCTGGCTTGTAAGAAGTAAGGGCCAAGCAACAAATTATGATTGCCAAAGACTTACACATCGGGGAAGGGCAGGAACGAGATCCAACCCAGAGGGGAATTTCTTCTGGGCAAGCCCTATCGACAGCGGCTCCCATTTCATTTCAACAGGGCTTGGCCTTTAAAAGTTCCCAGTGGATCGGGCCCACGAAGGACTACGTGCAAACCCTGAGTAAGCAAGCAAGTCACGCGAGAGGCATGACTGATCAACAGGAATAACACAGCCGGGACGGACAGGGCTGACCAAATGTGCGCGGAGAGCCCAAGCGAGGCACAGATCGAAGGAAGACAAAGCAAAAAAACAAAACGGGGAAAAAAACAGGCTCTGCTACAATGTGAAGAAAAAACAAGGAGTAGTGGGCTACACCTCTGAGCAGAAGCAGATAGAAAAACAGGGTGGAGGGACTCCGTGCAGCATGAAAGACGAATAACCAAGCAGGGAAGGATGATGGACAGGAAGTAAAGGATACTGCTCCCAAAAAAGAGGCCTCCAAGGATACCTGTTTCCCTGGCCCAGCAGGTGGTCTTTCAACACACCTCCCCGCCAGCAAGACTTCCACCCCAAGCCAAAGCCAACAGTAACTTGAGGGGAGGGGGAGACAACAGGGCAGATGTCAGACCAAGCGAGGATCCACCCATCTTTCAAATGACCAAAGTGGCTCTCACCCACCCCGCTTGCAGACACACACAGAGTGCAGAAGATGGCTGGACAGACAGTGACCCTTATACGTCCCGCAGGGCTCTTTTTGTAGCAGGTACTCATTTGCATATTAAGCGACACACCCCTAATGTAGCCAATCCTCCAAGAGCTTACAGTAGCCCCTGTAAGAAGAGCTCTGTAAGCTCTTGGAGGATTGGCTACATTAGGGATGTGTGGCCTAATATGCAAAGGAGTTCCTGCTACAAAAAGAGCCCTGCGTTCTTCCCCTTTCCCTCCATGCATCTCTTCTCCCCGCCCTTCTCCCCAATCAGGCGGAAGTGGAGTTCGGCTCCCTTGCAGATAATACTGTATGCTCCCTGCAACTGGAGAGGGTAGAGCAGAGGTGTCTCTCTTTATAGATATTTGTAAATATAATATTTATCATATCGCGTTGAAAAAATAAAAACTTAAAAAATAAAATGAAACACCATGCGCGTGTGTGTGTGTATGTCTGTGTGAGAGAGTCAGAGAGTGAGGGAGGGTCCATCCCAGCAGCGGAGGGGTTATCAGTCCCTGGCCATTTGACGCCAGGGGGTAGGAGGTGCTTCTCCTCGGCTCCAGGGCAGCGTGACCCCCCACCCTCACCCCAGCAAAACTCCCAGCACAAGTCCTCGCTCCACAGTTCGACACAAAGAAGCTGGCAGTAGGGTGTGCCCAGGGTGGGGGAGCTGGTTTATTTTCTGCCCCGCCAACCCAGATCCGGGGGGGGAGTTTCAAAGCAGCAGGCTCGGTCGTCCGTTCTGTCCATTCACTGAAAGAAAAACACAGAAAGCGTTCAAGGATGTTTTGCCTCTGCTCCCCTCTCTGGCAACATCACCACCACTCCGTCCCCCACGTTTCCCTCCACTGTCTGCTGTATTCTTTCAAGTTTCCTTTTCCACCTATCAGTTCGTTCCTTCCGCCCATTCATCCCCATCCTTATAGTAATTAAGACAGTTTCAGGTGGGTAGCTTTATCGGTCGGTGGAAGAACAGAGAGATTCGAGTCCGGTGGCACCACAGAAACCAACGAGATATTCGGGGTATGAACTTTCGAGTCAAAAGCTTCCTTTGTCAGATCAGAGAGCTTTGGCTCTTGAAAGCGCATACCCTGAAAATCTTGCTGGTCTCCAAGGTGCTAAATGGCGGGGGCCATGGCTCATGGGTAGAGCATGGGTTTGGCATGCAGAAAGTTCTAGGTTCAATTCCTGGGCTGGGTAGTAAGTGATGTGAAAGACCTCAGCATGAGACCCTGGAGAGCTGTTGCCAGTTTGAGTAGATGTTACTGACTTTGACGGACCAAGGGTCTGATTCAATAGAAGGCAGCGTCCATGTGTTCCCTGCGTATTGGACTTGAATCTAGATGTTACAGCATCTAAATAGTGCCTGCAAGTGCTCCCCAGTCGGAAGCAATGCTCCCTCTAAGCTGTGGAGTCTTGTGAGCAAAAATTCTACTTTGTGAGCGACTGGCATTAATGTTGTGAGCGAGCGATTTGGCTGCTGCATAAATTAGTTTGCTCTGGAGCCCTCCTCCCCGAGCTTAGACAAAAATGTGTGAGCCAGAGGCTAAACAACTGTGAGCTAGTTCACACTAACTCAGCTTACAGGGAACACTGGTCAGAAGTGATTCTACTAAAATGAACAGATCATGGCCACATAGTGAACTCATGACATAGGCGACATTTCAATGGGGGACTTCCTGATTCACACATCAACAGACCTTTCGCTTGTTTATTTGCACTGTTGTCCAGTTCTGTAATCGTGACCCAATGGCACTGATAACTGGACATCTCTGCTGTCTGATTCCTTAATATTCTGTAGTCCACCTCGAGTCTGAGTGAGAAAGGTGGGCTATCGTCATGTGGCACTGAGTGTAGTATAGCCAGGAGATCCTACATTGTCTGGCAGCCAGAAGTTCTAGCTCTTTTAGCATTATGCACCACTAGGTGGTGAGCTAGGCTTGTTTCTAAGGCAAGAGACGTTTCAGAGGTGGCTTGCCATGGCCTACCTCTGCGTCACAACCCTGGTATTCTTTGGAGGTCGCCCTTCCAAATACTACCTAAGGCCGGCCCCACTGAGCTTCCCAGATCTGACAAGATCGGGCTAGTCTGGGTTTTATATGAAGTCAATAACATAAAGAGGTAAAAGCGGCATACTTCAGTCTGCCTTTCTTTGTTACACCCTCTGAGGTGGTTAGGGCAAGATGGAGCAACTGGCCCAAGGTCACCCAGCAAGCTTTCAAGGCAGAGTGAGGATTCAAACCTGGGCCTCCCAGACCCTACACCCACACTTTAATCACTACTTTAAGCTGGCTCTCAGACATCATACCATCTTCATTCCTTTTGCCACCTTTATCCCTCCCCGCACCTCCCACATCCTAACCCCCGCTCCCCTGCTTCCAATCCCAAACAATACAACATCCGCAAGTGGACGTGTATTGGTGCAAAAGGAAAGAGTTCGGATGCGGGTGACGGCAGAGGAGGTGAAAGGGCTACGAACGTGTGCCGATGTAAGGGGAGGGAATGCCACTTGTCATGCTGAGAACAAGAAGGGTGCTGATGAAAGGGGAGGGGCGCAGATACCTGACTCGGTGGCTAAAATTCAGTGTCCACTACCTGGAACGCGGCGCTGCCTGTGAGAGAGGAGAGACTGTTCACCGCTCAGCCGCAGAGTATTACTACGAGGGCTGGACACTGTGTGGTTCGGGGGGGGGGCAGGGAGTCAGACGCGGTGTTTCCCCTTCTCAAAGGCATTTGGGAAAGAGAAGGAACGGCAGACAGAGGCGGCTCCTGGGTGATCTCCTCTGCCGAATTTGAGGAATATGTCACTTGCAAAGACGAGACAGCTTTAGCCAGGCCGAGTCCGAGACATTTTGCTGCCCGTACGAGAAGATCCAAATGCCATCCTCTTCACGTCAATTAAGACGGGGACTCAGTCCCCTCAGACATTTTCCTGTGCCTCGCTGTGATAAACTGGGAATTGTGCCCCACGAGATAGATTTCTTCATTTCCTGCTCATCACCTTGGCCTCGTTGCAGGGTAGGGCAGCTTCTGGCTTTGGGGACTTACGAGTAGGAAAAGTGAAAGATGATGGGCAAAAGGTTGGGGAGAAAGAGCCGGAGCAAAAGTAGTCAGGGCCTGCTTCCCAGTGGGCGGGGCAAATGGAAAGGTGGGCGGGACTGTTGATGAGGGGCAAGAGTTGCTCACCTGATTCAGGCAGGGAAGCTGATCTCAGCCCCGTCTCTTTCTGTAACTGAATCTCCTTTAGTGCAAATATTGATGTGGCTGCAAGAGGAGACGGAAAATAAGAAATAAATGGGACGCACGCCTTTTACTGGATGCACTAAGCTATAACGATTCTTGAGTGTGCAATTGAATAGTCACTAAAAAAATATCTCTGCCTCTTCCTCTATGCAGGGGAAACTCATCATATTCCTGACTCAAAGATATATATTTATAGTCCTAATCAGGATGTGAGTGGTTCACGTTTTAAAAGCCACATTCCCAGATATAGGTGTGGGATTAATTTTTCCCCCCAAGTGCTCCTCAAAAATTAATTTTAAAAACTCTCTTCCGGTTTTTCCAAATCCAGGCCATTCATGAATGTGTAAAAATATATTCCAGCTGGAGTCTGATCTCTACATTTCTCAATAAGTGTCATTACTCAGAATTTAACAGATTACATAATATACATAATTACTAGGGTGGCCAACTGTTCAGAGAATTTCCGGCTGCTTAAATTTAAAGCGTGAAAAGTTTATAAATACATCAACATATGACCAGCATCTTAACATATGGCCCCCTTTTGAGAGCGAGGGAGGTGACAGTAAGCTCTCTCCTTGTTTATTGATTTGTAAGTTATCCCCAATTGGCAGAAAGAAGCACCGCTTATACTGCGCTTTGCTTGTGGTGACGAAGCCTCAGACAGTGATTGGCTCAGTCGGTATGATACTACAGAACACTTACGAACATTCTAATCGTTCAGGGAACAACCCTCAGGAACAAAAGCAGTCCAACTTCTATGGGAAAGGATACTTGTCAGTCTGGCTGGGAATGAACATCCTCACAGTCCTGATGGAAGGAGGAGCTGTGTATGGACTGGGAGGCTGCTTGGGAGGCAACCCAAGAATGGTGGGAATATAACAGGCAACAATCCCAGAGGCAGAGTGACTGAATGAAATAGCAGAAAGTGGACGGTTATGCATGAACCTGAGCATACGTGTGTGGGGGGGAGCATGTACTAGAGATAGAGGTCTAAGGGAATGGCTGCAGAATGGGGGACTAAGGAGCCCAAGGGGCATATAGGGTTATCAGGTTGACTTCGAGGGGGCACTTCTAAGAGTTGTATGGAGAAGTGGTGCCTGCTGTTGATTCCATCATCTCTGCAGCATCGTGAGTTCAAAAATCTAAGGGAGTGGCTAGGGTGAACAAGTATGTGGAACGATGTGTTTGATTTCACACAGTGAGCAAATCATCTGACTGCCGGCTTCCATGGTTTAAGCTTTCTGCTCTCCATGTTACACCAGAAGCAAAAGATCTTCAAAAAACCCACTGACTGAAATCTGCCCGTGTCAATTTATCAACTGAGGATGGGTGGGGTCCCATGTGCAAAAACTGACAGATTATGGCTTGTCAGCAACACTGTGGTCCTTCATCACATTCGGGCAACGTGTCCACGCTCCCGGAGAACACGACATCGACTGCTGTAAATGCTACCCACCACCACTGGTCATGTTTCCATCCAAATACCCTTTTGATTGGCCCCCTCCCTCCCTCCTTTGCCTGCACGTACTGTCTGGGAGTTTGAGGACTCGCTCTCCTAGACTGTGGAAGAACAGGTGCCGCATGGCCTCGTCTGCAGAGATCCGCTTCCTGCCCTCAAACTGCATTGGAAGACGGGGGATAAGAGATGGAAAGAGAGAAAGAGAGAGAGAGATCAATCCCAAGCACTGGGTCAAGCTTAGAAGTGTTGGAAAAACTGGCAAAATAGTTAATATTCAGAGATTGCAATGGATCTTTGCTTCACTGGAGAGGAGGCACTTCCTTCTATGTAAAAGTCTTTATTTCTAAGGGATGGATTCACGGGAAATCTACAAAACAACAAAGACACCTAAGACTACATCTTTACACTTTGACCACACGGTCTACAACAATGGAGATTCTTCTTCTTCTTGACCCCTAGAAGGAAATCACCTGAATACATTAACCAATTCCAATAACCTTTATTGGCATACAAATACATTAACCAATGATTGTGAGTAAACAGACTTCAGTTTCACGGGCTTTGTTTCCATTGGCTCTATGCCAGGTCATATGACTACCCTGCCCAACTCACACCAGAAAGACTCCCACCACCAAAAGAGATTTAGGTGGGCAGCCGTGTTGGTCTGAAGCAGCTGAACAAAGTTTGAGTCCAGGGGCACCTTTAAGACCAACAAAGTTTAATTCAAGGTATAAGCTTTTGTGTGCACGCACACTTCCTCAGTTGGCCCTTCAGAAGAACTGGCTGGCCACTATGTGAGACAGGATGCTGGACAAGACAGACCACAGGTCTGATCCAGCAGGGTTCTACTGATGTTCTTATGAAGGCCTCAGCCTCTGCACCCTTGTTGTCGGACCTCCAGAGGAGCTGGTCGGCCACTGTGTGAGACAGGATGCTGGACTAGAGGGACCACTGGTCCGATCCAGCAGGGCTCTTCTGATGTCCCGTCCCCCCTCCCGCGCTCCCAAATCTTTAAAAACTAACATTTTATTGTCACATAAGCTTTTGAAGTCTGTGGCCCACTTTGCTGCATGCACCCATTCCTCAAGGCAGGTAGAAGAAGAAGAAGAGATTGGATTTATACCCCGCCCTTCACTTGGAGTCTCAGAGCGGCTTACAAACTCCTTTCCCTTCCCCTCCCCACAACAGACACCCTGTGAGGTGGGTGGGGCTGAGAGAACTCTGACACAAACTGCTCTTTTTCAAGGACAGCTGTGCCAGAACTTGTGACTCACCCAAGGTCACATCAGCAGGTGCAAGTGGAGGAGTGGGGAATCAAACCCGGTTCTCCCAGATTAGAGTCCGCGCACTTAACCACTACACCAAACTAGGGAGAGATCCCTAGCTATCTGTCTTGCCAGCCATTACAGGGAAGGCCTTCCCGCAGCTCAGGCTGGGAAGGAAACCATGGGACTGGATCCCAGAGAAGAGATGCCGCCGTCCCGTCCCCCCCGCTCCAGTGCTCACCTGCAGCAGCTTGCCTAGGAGGTCAGCCCCATCATTGTCCAGCCTGTAAGGTACCAGAGAGAAAAGGAGGGGGGGATCAGTCTAGGCATCCCTTCAGAGAAATCGAGGCTCTGCTTCCCAGGGCTTTGTGGGGCTGCGGCTGACCATCTTTATAGCACTCGTTGTGGGGAAAGGGGGAATTTAAGACCTGGGAAGGAGAGCATTGCAGAGCCTTTTGGCCTCTGTCTCTGCTCATCAGAAAGTCATCGAAGTGCATAACAGCAGATATCTTTGTGACCAGGGGGGCAGGCTGGCGGGAGCAGACCAAAAAAGCTCCTGCTGGCCTCAACCGGCTCCTAGCCAAACTGTGGAAAACAGGCCACTAGGAGGCCCACAAAACTGAAAGTGGATCTGTCCAGACCACGTGGCAGAGGTGGGACCCCAGTGGCTCCTGGATATCACCAGTTGCCAAAGTCTGTGTGTGTTTAGTTTAGTTTTTATTATAGTCCTTAGACCAGATATGCTTACAGAAGTCTGTGTGTGTATGTCAAGTGCAGTCAAGTCATGAATTACGTTAAAAATATCCTATCATTAACAGTCTTGCTCCAGAGAGGGGTGGGGAGAGGCAGAGGCAGAGAGA
>NW_015169832.1:157410-157887 GCF_001447785.1 Gekko japonicus | reverse complement strand
GAGGGAAGAGGGTGAGAGAGGGAGGGAGAGAGAGAGAGAGAGAGAGAGAGAGAGAGAGAGAGAGAGAGAGAGAGAGAAAACACCTCAGAAAGGATAATATAGCATTGGGAAAAGTGCAGAAAAGGGCAACTAGAATACTAAAAGGGTTGGAAGACTTTCCCGAAGAAGAAAGGTTAAAGCGCTTGGGGCTCTTTAGCTTGGAGAAACGACAATTGAGGGGTGACATGATTGAGGTATACAAGATTATGCATGGGACAGAGCATTCCGGATTCATTTCAAGGTGCTGGTTTTGACCTTTAAAGAGCCCTTTATGGTCAGGGACCGGCCTACCTGAGGGACCGCCTTTCCCCGCATGTTCCCCAGAGAGCACTGCGATCAGGATCCCAAAATCGCTTGGACCTCCCTGGCCCAAAGGAAGTCAGGTTGGTGGCAACTAGGACCAGGGCTTTCTCGTTTGTAGCTCCGTCCTATTGGAAC
>NW_015169832.1:144044-157386 GCF_001447785.1 Gekko japonicus | reverse complement strand
CCACAGGGCCTTGAAAACAGTTCCACAGGGCCTTGAAAACAGAGCTTTTTAGGCAGGCGTTCCGTTAGGAGCGGCGTCTTACCAGCAGCGCCCTGTGCGAACCCTGATTCAGTATGACCTAGCGCGGTGGCACCGCTAGAATGTGTCCTTAAATTGCACTTTATTTCTATCGCCATCGAAACTATGTTTTAATTTGATTTGTCTGTGTTTTAAATGATTTATGGTATTTTATCATTTGTAAAATGTATACTGTTCATCAGTTTCATGGAAGCCGCCCTGAGCCCGCCTCAGCGGGGAGGGCGGGGTAAAAGTTAAAGTAATAAATAAATAAATAGGTCGAGAGAGACGTCCTTTTCTCCCTTTCTCACAATACAAGAACTCGTGGGCACTAAATGAAATTGCTGAGCATTCGGGTTAGAACAGATAAAAATGGAAGTACTTCCTCACCCAAAGTGTGATTAACACATGGAATTCACTGCCACAGGAGGTGGCGGCGGCTGCAAGCCTCGACGGCTTCAGAAAGGAATTAGATAAGCATACGGAGCAGAGGTCCATCAGTGGCTCTTAGCCACAAGGTATAGATAGGAACTCTCAGTCTGGGGCAAGGGATGCTCTGTATTCTTGGTGCTTGGGGGGGAAGGGGTCAACAGTGAGAGGGCTTCTAGTGTCCTGGCCCCACTGGTGGACCTCCTGATGGCACCTGGTATTTTTGGCCACTATATGACAGAATGTTGGACTGGCTGGGCCATTGGCTTGGTCCAACATTGGCTTCTCTTATGTTCTTAACAGCATGGAAAACTCCATACCAGAATACACAGACATGTACCCACCAGCTACGTTGAAATCTGCTCCATGCACAGGGTTGCCAGGTCCCCCCTGGCCACCGGCATGGTATGGGGGGGGCTCAAGTGGGGTTGCCAGACCCAGGTTGGGAAACTCCTAGAGATTTGGAGATGGAGCCTGGGGAGGCCAAGGACCTCAGTGGGGTTCAATGCCCTAGAGCCCACCCTCCAAAGCATCTATTTTCTCCAAGGGAACAGATCTCTGTAGTCTGGAGATGAGCTGTAATTCCAGGGGATCCTCCCCAGGTCCTACCTGGAGGCTGGCATCCCTATCCATGCATCTACGACACTGACATATCCCCACATTAGGTAAAGGTTCCCTTGCTTGAAAGCCAGTTGAATCTGACTCTAGGGTTGCGGTGCTCATCTCCGTTTCAAAGCCGAAGAGCCAGCGCTGTCCGAAGTCGTTTCCGTGGTCATGTGGCCGGCATGACTAAACACCGAGGCGCACGGAACGCTGTTACCTTCCCACCGAAGTGGTACCTATTTATCTACTTGCAATTTCTTGCTTTTGAACTGCTAGGTTGGCAGGAGCTGGAACTAGACATGAGAGCTCACTCCGTCATGCGGCAACCCGGGTCTTGAACTGCTGAACTACCGACCTTCCACAGCCTGCAGTTCAGCGTCTTAACCACTTGAGCCACCACAGCTCCATCCGCACATTAGAGGGTCATATTTGGATCTGCCACCTGTCACTCGGCTCACAAGGCCATATATACGATGTGATTCTAAAAAAGTGCAGAATCACACAGTGAGTGGAGCTTTCAGCCCCCTAAGAACTGTGGATTTCATTTCTTCATTTAAAAAAAGAAAATAAAAAGCAAGTTGCTAGCTGCAGTGTAATAGGTTCAGCTCCAGAGGTGCCTTATTAAAGTTAAAGAATTTCCTTCACTGATTGTCTTGCTGCCTTCAATGGACTGGTGTTCTTCTGGGTCCCCCGAGCCCAACTGCATTATGTTGTCTTACTCGGAATCCTCACTGTTAGATTCAAATGTTATCGTATCTTTGTAATCCACTCATTGGATTTACTGAAAAGGGTTTTTTAAATCGTAATCTACATTGGGTCCCAGTGAGAAATATTAATAGACTCAGTGGACTAATAATAGCGATGGTATTATTATTAACAATAACCACCCCGTGACTGCTTAGTATTATGCGGGCGATGCCTGGCATGGTGTCCGAAATGCTACACCCGGAACCCCTATGTGCATAACACATTTGCCTCTTAGTAACTGTGATGGATTCGGAGACTTTCGTCACTTTTGACCCCTATGCCGACACCCACCTAGGAGCATGGTTGATCAGGGCCTCAGCACGATATTTGGGATAATTATAGGCTCGGAATTCCTCATTGGACAGGACTCCAGGCCACGTCTCTTCATTGGGTGTCCCTGACAGTGCAGAGGAGAAACAGAGATGAGTCAATCAGCAATAGCATGAACATCCTTAACCGGAGAGCAATGCTTTAGTATTGTAACAAGCCCTCAAGAGGCGGCTTTCAAGGGACATTCACACCAGCCCTCCTCTTTTACATTTTTTCCTTATCACCAAGGGGTCCCCCACCTGGTCCTCACGGGCTCCACGGCAGCCGACCAAATCTCTTCTAGTGCCTCCCAAGTGTTTTTGGAAGGTGGGTGGGGCTTAATGGAGCTTTTACCCAGCAAGGTGTCTGATTGGCCACTGGCGATTGGATTGGCTGTGCAGATAAAAACATCGCTTCGGCAAAAGCTGCCGCCGCAGCACAAGGATCTTCACTGTATGACTGAAGGTAAGCCGTGGCAGCCATCTTGTAGCTGGCTCCACCTCTTTCAGCAGCCATTTTATGTCAGCCATTTTGTGGCTGCGCCCACCGCCCTGTGTCAGAATTCCGAAGGTGCCTAAAGGTTGGGGACCCCTTTTATGACCCTTGCTGAGCTAGGGCAGAACTCTCCGTGCTTCCTCTACAGACTTGCTTTCTCCTGGAATCAGAGGCTTCTCCCTGACCCATTCAAAGGCTGAAGTTACGTACTTGCCCCATAGTTCATGAATAGAAGAAGGGTGAGGGACAGACTAATAAGAGACTAACCAAATCTGTGGCAGGGTAGGAGCTTTTGTGAGTCCCTAGACCTTGGCAAGTCTATGCTCCCAACGCTTCCGTTTCCCAAGATAATGTGAATGCACAAGGCGCATCTGAATTGCACATGGAAAGAAAGTGGTGCTTATTCCAGGGTTGCCAGCTCTGGGTTAGAGAATACCTGGACATTTCAGGGGGTGGAATCTGAGAAAGGTGGGCTTTGGGGAAGGGAGGGACTTCAGTGGGGTATAACCCCATAGTGTCCACCTTCCCAAGTGGCCATTTTCTCCTGATGAACTAGCCTCTGTCGCCTGGAGATCAGTTGTAATCCCAGGTCTCCAGCTACCACCTGGAGGTTGGTAACCCTAGCTTATTCCATCCCTTGAACTACCCGCACGGACTACTTCCCCCTCAGCCAAGCTCTCTTCAGGTTTTGGCTCAGAAGAAGTGATTCAAAACTACATGAAGGGGATATACAGGGGAAACGCAACAGGAGTGTGAACGGTTTGGCGCCCAAATACATGCCATTCACTTGCCCCAAAAATGCCCTCCCCAACATTTTTAGTTCCACCCTGAGGGCACACTCAGGGCTGGCTGAAGTGATGAAGCCTCTGTTTGGTCCTCAAAACCATTGTTTTGACATTGTTTCTCCCCCTCTGAGCCCAGAAGAGTTCTGCTGCCCATTATCCATGTTGTATGGTGCTTTCCACAACCCACTGTACAGCAGAGGGCTTCCTCTTCTCTGTCCCCCCCCCCAGGGCCTAATCAGCAATGCAACCCTGTGAGACCACATCAGGCCCATACCCAATATCCGAAAAATGAAGTGCAGCTGCTCCTCAACTGTGGAGCCGGGGAAAAGCGGCCGTCCTGTGGACATCTCGTAGAATATGCAGCCCACACCCCTAAGGGGACAGAAAGACAGGCATCAGTGGCTACAGGGAGGACGCACTGGGACCTGCCATCGAAACCCTGTTTTAAAATGGAATCCTAATTCTGGGCCCAGAATGGAAAATTCTGCACCAAGAAAAGCAAAATTCTGCAACCTGAATCTAACACGGAAAGCCCAGTGATCAAATAGCGGCACTTCGATACTCCGTATAGATGGATGTCTCCCCTAAGACTCTCGAAACAGCATTATGCAAAAAGAGGTGAAATGTATTTAATTCACATACAGGTTACAGATTTCAGCTTTGCATTCACCGGGCAATAAAACATTGATTCTTTTTTTCATTCCAATTGTTCACAACCCTGTCTACTATGTAAAAGTGTGGCTGCATACAGAAAGCAACAAACGGTAGACCCATGAGACTCGAGTGGGTGTTCCCATCCCCCCCATCACTGAGCCTGGCACAGCTCTAGAAGAAGAAGAAGAGAAGAGATTGGATTTATACCCCGCTCTTCACTACCCAAAGGTGTCTCAGAGCAGCTTACAAACTCCTTTCCCTTCCCCTCCCCACAACAGACACCCTGTGAGGTAGGTGGGGCTGAGAGAGCTCTGACAGAAACTGCTCTTTTTTCAAGAACAGCTCTGACAGAACTATGGCTTGCCCAAGGTCATCCAGCAGGTGCAAGTGGAGGAGTGGGGAATCTCCCAGAGTCCGCACACTTAACCACTACACCAAACTGGCTCTAGGCCCAACACCTACCACTGAGCCTGGCTGCTAGAGTCTACCACTGCCACCACCAGGCTGGAGTGGTTCCCTTTTCAACTGGTGTGTTTGTCTGTGCGTGTGCAAGCAACACAGTTGTATGTGGGCAGGGGGTTAAACTGCCCCCAATGTATTTTATATTTGATTTCAGATTATTCTGCAGACCTGGGGAGTTTCCCAAGTTTGCAGGAAAATCCGTTTATCATCGGTGTGGCCCCAACCTGCAGATTTAGGTATCCGCAGATGGTAGCCACACATCTCTAGTAGACATGTACATAGCTGTGAAGATGTGCAGCATTTCTACCACCTGCCTGCTGAGTAAATTTTCCATATCTGCCACGGCATACTGCCACGGAATCTGATATGAACTGGGAATATTCCAGCATCTTCTTTGGCAAAGATTACACAGAAGATACGAGGAGAGTTGAGGTGAACAAGGCACTCTTTTTTCAAAGTATATTCAGGGGAAGGCCTCGGCCTCTGTGCCCTGTTGTTGGCCCTCCAGAGGAACTGGTTGGCCACTGTGTGAGACAGGATGCTGGACTAGATGGACTGCTGGTCTGATCCAGCAGGGCTCTTCTCATGTTCTTATGAAGGCCTCGGCCTCTGTGCCCTGTTGTTGGCCCTCCAGAGGAACTGGTTGGCCACTGTGTGAGACAGGATGCTGGACTAGATGGACTGTTAGTCTGATCCAGCAGGGGCTCTTCTGATGTTCGTAAGATTTGACCCTGGAAGCAGTACATTTATATTTACTTAATGCATTATATAACTTTAATTTAAATGCATTTGGGCCTTGGACATCATTCTTTGACTGAGGACATTCCATCCTACCTCATCCCCACAGTAACTATGGGTCACACAACCATAAAATTTGTGGCCAAGGGGGTAGTCTCCAGAGGGCTGTGTAGAATCCTTACCACATGTCGATCTGCGTGGAATATTCCGTCGAGCCCAACAGGATGTCGGGGGGCCGGTACCAAAGCGTCACCACCTCATTGGAGTAGGTCTTGGTGGGAATGGATTTTGCCCGGGCCAGTCCTGACAGGATGTTAAAAAAATTATATATACGCATTAGGGCAGAGGTCACTAACCTCTTCTTTAATGAGAGCTACTTCTGCATACCAAAAAATATCCCAAGATACCTTTTTCCCCAGGACATATTTTCAAGTTTTGTTCTGTCCCCAAAAAGAGATAATGGACAAGGAAAAGCACCTCAAGAGAAGCCATCAACTAAGGAATTAGAATAAAATCATATAAAACCAAAGTCTTTTTTTTTTTAAATGAGAAAGCCTAGAACCAGGCCTGTAGCTACAGTGGGGCATTTTGGGGCTCTGCCCCCTCAAACATGAGGCACGCCACACAACAGCTGCTGTCCCTCTCTGCCTCCCCCTCCCTCCACTCCTGTGGCATTAAAAGGGCCCTCCAGCTGATCGACGGGAGCACGTGGCCACCAACCAGTTGGAGGGCCCTTTAAATTTTGCAGCCGCCCCTCTCCCTCCCCTCCTCCAGGAATTAAAGGGCCCTCCAAGCTGATCAGCGGGCCCTTTAAATCTTGCAGGAGGTGAGGGAGAGGGGCGGCTGCCGGCCACACGCCTTCCCTGAACTCCAAGCCACAATTCTGCTGCTTGGAGATCGGGCATGGGAACCCTTTAAATGCTGTTTTTCTCGTGGGGGCTGCCTGAGCCTGATCTCCAAGCAGCAATCAGGGAAGGCATGCAGCCACCCCTCCCCCATCCCCCCCCTCCACTGCTGCCCCACAAAATTTCCTCATGCCCCACCAACCCAAAATTTCTGGCTACGGGGCTGCCTAGAGCAGATATTTTTGCCGACTTTCTCCAGAGGCTTCTAGGGCAGTGTTTCCCAACCCGGGGGTCAGGACCCAAAAGCGGGTCCCGAAACCTGTAAAAGTGGGTCGTAGGCCACCCCTGCCCTTTCCATTGTTCATTTGTATTTTGGAAATCAAGAAAACCCTCACCTTCAAACTGCTTTAAAAGGGGATTAGAGAGATTCACGGAGGATAAGTCTATCAGTGGCTACTAGCCATGGTGACTGAGGAAAACGTCCGCATTCAGGGGCACTAAGCCTCTCTATCCCAGAACCAGGAAGAAACATCAGGGGAAGGCCTCGGCCTCTCTGCCCTGTTGTTGGTCTTCCTGAGGAACTGTTGTTGGTCTTCCTGAGGAACTGGTTGGCCACTGTGTGAGATAGGATGCTGGACTAGATGGACCATTGGTCTGATCAAGCAAGGGCTCTTCTTATGAAGGTCTCTATGCCCTGTTGTTGGCCCTCCAAAGGAACTGGTCAGCCACTGTGTGAGATGAGATGCTGGACTAGATGGACCACTGGTCTGATCCAGCAGGGCTCTTTTAATGGTCTCATGAAGGCCTCAGCCTCTCTGCCCCGTTGTTGGCCGTCCAGAGGAACTGGTTGGCCACTGTGCGAGACAGGATGCTGGACTAGATGGACCACTGCTCTGATCCAGCAGGACTCTTCTTATGAAGGTCTCTATGCCCTGTTGTTGGCCCTCCAAAGGAACTGGTCAGCCACTGTGTGAGATGGGATGCTGGACTGGATGGGCCACTAGTCTGATCCAGCAGGGCTCTTCTGATGTTCTTACGAAGGCCTCAGCCTCTCTGCACTGTTGTTGGCCCTCCAAAGGAACTGGCTGGCCACTATGTGAGACAGGATGCTGGACTAGATGGGTGCCAAGGTCGTAGTTTGTCTAGAGTGCCAAAAAACCTTGGACCACCACCCCCTGATGGGTCACCACACCAAGGAGAGAGGGAGGGAGGGAGGGAGGGAGGGGATGGTTAATTTTTTTCACTCACCAAAGTCCGCTAGCTTGAGCTCCCCTCTTTCATTGATAAGCAGGTTCTGGGGCTTGAGGTCTCGGTGCAGCACCTTCTGACGGTGGCAGTAGGCTAGGCCACGGAGCAGCTGGAAGAGGAATAGCTGGAAGAGGAAACAAAGCCATGTCGGTTCTGTTTTTCCCTTTGGAACGCCTGCTGTGTTCGGTGCGGATCGGAAAGAAAGAAGAGACAACCAAGAGGGGAATGTAACAGAGGTTTATAAAGTTAGGCATGGGGCGGAGAGAGCTGACAAAGGGAACTTTTTCTCCCTCTCCCCAAATACAAGAACTCAAGTCATCCAATGAAATTGATGGGCAGTAGGCCCAGACAAAAGGAAATATTCCTTTACACAGAGAGTAACTGACATGTTAGATTCGCTGCCAGTCAGAGGCTGTCATGATGAAGAGAAGAAGAGATTGGATTTATACCCCGCCCTTCACTACCCAAAGGTGTCTCAGAGCGGCTTACAAACTCCTTTCCCTTCCCCTCCCCATAGGAATAATATTCCCCACAGGAATAATCAGCTTTCAAGGGGGATTAGATAGATTCACGGAGGATAAGTCTACCAGTGACCACTAGCCATGGTGGCTGAGGCGAACCTCCACATTCAGAGGCACTAAGTCGCTGAATCCAAGAGCCAGGAGGCAACATCAGGGGAAGGCCTCAGCCTCTATGCCCTGTTGTTGGCCCTCCAGAGGAACTTGTTGGTCACTGTGTGAGACAGGATGCTGGACTGGATGGACCACTGGATGGACCACTGGTCTGAGCCAGCAGGCCTGTTCTTATATTCTTATGTTCTAAAAGCCCACAAATTAAGAAACAGCAAAGCATTTGTTAGGTTCCTTTGAGTACTGCAAAAATTTATCCAGGTTTCTAACATTTATTCCAGAAACAATTTTACTTGGTAACTAACACTTCTTGGTTTGTTGCAGTCCTAAACTAAGTGGGCCGCATCATCACCTACAGCCAGATCCAAAGCAAAGACAACAGGCAGGCGGGGTATGAGCTCCCACGTGAATGTCTCACAGTTACCCGAGTCTTTGCCCGGCAACACAGGTCTAGTGTGGGCCAGGGCTGACTCACTCAAGCGGACACCAGCTATGGTTGCCAACCTCCATGTGTGGCCTGGCGCTCTCCCAGAATGACAACAGATCTCCAGGAGAAAATGGCTGCCTTGGAGGGTGGACTCCAGGGCATTAAGCCCCACAGAGCCCCCCCCCTCCCCCAGGCTCCACCCTTAAAGCTCCAGGAATTTCCCAGTCTGGAGTTGGCAACCCTCGCACCAGCTGGCACTTGCTCCCAAGTGGCACAGGTGAGTAGCAGTGCGCAGGGGGGCTTGCTGCCTCCGAAGAGCCAAATCACTGACAGCTGGATCCAGAGGGGTCTGGCAGTGGTCAGAAGCACAGGGGCATGGGCCTTGTGACCTCCAAGTCCTGGGCACTGCCTGGTTGCAAGGAGAGCCCCTGTAGACTTATTAGCACTGCCGAGCACTAAAGGCTGCTGTGCTTGGAGCCTGACGGCTAACCCCTCCCCACAACCCCCACCAGCTAAAAGTTCCCATGCACACGCAGTGTCGTCACAATGACAGAAATAGGAGGGGGGATATCCTCTTTGGCGGAGGGCATTTTTAAGAACATAAGAGAAGCCCTGTTGGATCAGGCCAGTGGCCCATCCCGTCCAACATGCTGTGTCCCACGGTGGTCAAAACCCAGGTGCCATCAGGAGGTCCACCAGCGGGGCCAGAACTCCAGAAGCCCCTCCCACTGTTGCTCCCCTCCAAGCACCAAGGATACAGAGCATCGCTGCTCCAGACAGAGGGTGCGTTCAGACGGGCCATTCAAGCCGGCATAAACTGCTCCAGTTGGAACGGAGCAGTTTGATCCGGAAGAAACGCGATCACACTCACCTCCTGACTGCGCAGCACATCGTGATATGCCCGTTCATACTACCAATGTGCAGCAGCGTGCGTCGGCGGTTTAAAAAAAATTTTTTTATATATTTTGCACATGCGCATAGGCAGCCATCCACAGAGTTAGATCTTTGCACAGGCGCAGAACACCCCGTCCTGAAAAGCGTGCCCTGAAGCGAAGACTTCCCTTTAAACTTTTACAGCGAAAAGGGCCTCCGTGAGGTCCCAGACTCGTCCGCAGCCTAAAACTAAGCATCTTTTTTTGTTTTGTTTTACAAATGCCGGGACGAAGCTTCGCCCAAGCGCACATCGAGGAGGCTAAAAGAAAAAAATGGCGGCCGAAAAGCGGAAACCTCAGGCTTCTGAACAGAAGTGGCTCTACACCGACGAAGAGCGATCAGACGGGGATAATGCGGTTGGAACCGGAGCACTCAGGATACCACCACTTGGGGACCTAGTAGCAGAATACACTGGTTTAAAGGGTGTTTGTGACGGTTAGGGACGGAAGGCAGATGTTCGCTGTGTGATTGCGCGTAAGTACTCCGATTCTAACCAGCATTTATACCGGCTTAAATGCCTGTCTGAATGCACACAGAGTGTTCCATAAGAACCTAAGAGATGCCAATGTTGGATCAGGCCAATGGCCCACCCTGTCCAACACTCTTGTGTCACACAGTGGCCAAAATACCAGGTGCCATCAGGAGGTCTACCAGTGGAGCCAGAACTCCAGAAGCCCACCCTCTCTTGCCCCCCAAGCACCAAGAATACAGAGCATCACTGCCACAGACACAGTGTTCCCTCTATACCTTCTGGCTAATAGCCACTGATGGACCTCTGCTCCACATGTTTATTCAATCCATTCTTAAAGCTGTCTGTGCTTGTAGCCGCCGCCACTTCCTGTGGCAGTGCGTTCCACGTGTTAATGTCTCTTTGGGTGAGGAAGTACTTCCTTTTATCTGTTCTAAGCCTACTGCTCACTGCTTTCCTTGCATGCCCACGAGTTCTTCTATTGTGAAAAAGGGAGAGAAGTACTTCCTCTCCCTTCTCTATCTCATGCAGGGCTATTTTTGGGCAGGAACGCGCGCAGGAATGGAGTTCCGGCTGGCTCCCGAGTTGGCCACGCCCAGCAGGAACTCATTAGCATAATAGGCCACACCCAACAGCAGAAACTCACTAGGATTGGCTACATTAGGGGTGTTTGGCCTAACATGCAAAGGGGTTCCTGCTACAAAAAAAGCCCTGGGTTTTGACAACAAACAAGGTAAACAGAGTAAGAAGCAAAAGGTGGGTGTGGCTGGATGACCACACTTCTGGTAACATGGGGGTGCGGTCTAATGTGCTAATGAGCTGTGCTGTCAGGGGTGTAGCCTAATATGCTAATGAGCTTCTGCTGTTGGGTGTGGCCTATTATGCTAATGCGTTCCTCCTGGGCTTTCTCTACAAAAAGAGCCCTGAATTCCCATGCATAATTTTGTAAACCTCTTGTCATGTCACTCCCTCAGTCGTCCTTTCTCCAGGCTAAAGAGCCCTAATCCTCTTTAACCTTTCTCCCTAGGGAAGATGTTCCATTCCCATAATCATTTTAGTTGCCCTCTTCCGCACTTTTTCCAATGCGACAATATCTCTATTGAGGTGTGGCGACCAGAACTGTACACAATGTTCCAAATGAGGCGGCACCACAGATTTATAAAGGGGCAAAGATTTCTCCAAAGATGGCCTACTGACCTAAGCTACCACTGGGTTTAGCATCCTGTGATGCTGCTTTCCCCCCCCCCCCCAAACACCACCAGGTATCTACACAGACACAGAGAGGAGACAGTGCTTACCTTCACATTGTGCATATTTATGACATTGCCACAATCATCTAAGTACTGTTTCAGGTCTTTATCCTGCAGAGAGGGAAGAAACACAAAGAGATGGCTATAAAAATCGGACACGGCTTCTGTTTCTTTCATTAAGCTGGCAATCCTATTACATAATTCCCTGGCAGCAAGTCCTGTGGAACTCAGGAAGTCTTCTAAAACAAGAATGCATAGAGGCACACTGTTCTTTATGAAGTCGGTGGGTGCCATTCATCCTGGGGTGGGGGGATACCCCACCTGGGGTGGGCACTGGGGGGAGAGGGCAAAAGGGGTTCTGACAAGTCCTGGCAATTCTTCCCTCTGTGGGCAGCTCTTCTAGGATTCATAGGCTTGGGTCCAGTGATGCAGAAGCAGAAAAGTTCTGCTCAAGCCAGATCTGCCACAACACACAGAACTCTCCTTCCTATAGTGCTCGGAAATTGCCTGCCCAGTGTCTTGTGCAAGTGGGAAAAACAACTCCACTTGTGCACAGAACCCCAGGCACATGCAGAAAAATCTTCTGAGTGGATCCAAGCCACTGTGCTTGGACGCACTCAGTTTCAGTTGCACAATTTCTTGCAAGTGGATGCAAGCCATTTCAGTTGCACAATTTCTTATAAATCACCATGAACTGATACCCATAGCTGCTGTTTTGGTTTTTTTGGCTGTAAAATTCTGGTAAAGTCTCACATGCGTCAGACACATTTTCCCCCTAAGACAAATCCTTTTGTTCACCTGGCTAGCTGTGCTGGTCTGAAGCAACAGAACAAAGTTTGAGTCCAGTGGCACCTTTAAGGCCAACAAAGTTTAATTCTGGGTATAAAGCTTTTGTGTGCAGGCACACGCCTTAGTATCTGAAGAAGTGTGCTTGCACAGGAAAGCTTATACCCAGAATTAAACTTTGTTGGTGTTAAAGGTGCCACTGGACTCAAACGTTGTCCTTTTTGTTCACTGTGAGGCTAAACCTCCCCCCCCCCCCATGTGCAGCGGTTTAAGAAACCCCCAATTCGATTCTTACTTAAACTACAAGCCTGTTAGGTGTCTTGGGAGCAGAGCTTCTTCCCTCCGCTCACCTGACATATGAAGTTTAGGAGTACTGGTCTAATTTACAGGATTGTTGCAGTTGGTATAGAGATCAGGCTTCGGGGGAAGCATTCCCAGAGAGGATTACATCAATGTGAAGGGACGACTGGTTGTCATTACCGTGCTCCACAGGATTAACCTTCCACAAACGTGGACCACTTTTCCGACAAAAATTAAAAGGGTCCAGAGGCAGGTTAAGTATCACTGAAATGCTGGTTTGGAAAGGGTGCTGAGAATTGTCTTTAGTGTTTTGAGATCCCGTTTGGTTTAGTGGTTAAAGAGGGGCAGACTCTAATCTGGAGAACCGGGTTTGATTCCTCACTCCTCCACACAAAGCCAGCTGGGTGACCTTGGGCCAGTCACAGTTCTCTCAGAGCTGTCAGCCCCACCTACCCCACAGGGTGGCTGCTGTGGGGGGAGGGAGGGAAGGCGATTTAAAGCCGCTCAGAGACTCGTTCAGGTAGTGAAAAGCAGGGTACAAAAACTAACTCTTCTTTTTCCTTTTTGATTTTTCCCAGCCAGTCGCAGCTGACTTAACAGCGACCCCGTAGGGTTTTCAAGGCAGGAGAGGTCCAGAGGTGGTTTGCCCTTGCCTGCCTCTGCATGGCAACCCTGGACTTCCTTGGTGGCCTCCCATCCAAGGACCGATCCTGCTTAGCTTCCTAGACCTGACTGGATCAGGTTAGCCTAGTTGTTTAGCCCCCTCATTAAAGTACAATTCCCCACGAGTCCTCGGGAGGAAATGGCGACAGTTAAAGCTGCCCTTCAGTTTGTACAGCCAATATAATCTTCGTTCATAAGAAATGGTGGTGGTGGAAAGCGTCACCAACTTGCAGCTGACGCATGGCGACCCCGTAGGGTTTCCGAGGCAAGAGATGAGCTGAGATGGGTTTGTCATCACCTGCCTCTGCAGAGCAACGCCGGACTTCCTTGGGGGGGGGGGTGTCTCCCAGGGGTCATTTTGTAGAAAAAGAGGTGCAGGAGCTCATTAGCATAACTCATTTGCATAACTCATTTGCATATGCCACACACCCCCTGACATCACCGGAAGTGTGTCAGAAGGCAACACCAACCGCTCAGGCTCCACTGGACTGTTTTGGATTCCTAGCTATTGGG
>NW_015169832.1:132590-144005 GCF_001447785.1 Gekko japonicus | reverse complement strand
CGTTGTTCCTTGGGGGGGGCTCGGGGGGGGGGTTCTGCAACTTACCTGGCTGCCTGTTGCTCTTCGTGGCCCGACTGAGGGCTGCTGGGAGCAGGGGGTGGGGCTTGTTGCATGTGCCCGCCCCCTGGGCTCCTTACGCTCCCGCAGGAAATGACCCCTGGTGTCTCCCATCTGAGTACTAACCAGGGCCGCCCCTGCTTAGCTTCCAAGACCTGGTGAGGTTAGGTCAGCCTGAGCCATCCAGGTTGGTTTGTGAAATAAATATAATCTTTGTTCACACAAACTTAATCGCTCTGTACATTTGGGGTTTGTGTAGGGTCAGTTTTCTGCACTTTCCTGGAACTTGGTTGAAGAGTTTAGGCTCTTAAGAGATGCACACCTTCAGTGTTTCCCTCTGAGCTGAGCTAGTGTGAGCCGGCTCACAGTTTTTTTTAGCCTCCAGCTCACACATTTTTGTCTTCGCTCAGGAAGGATGGTTCCGGAGCAAACTAATTTAGGCAGCAGCCAAATCACTCGCTCACAACTTTAATGCCAGTAGCTCACAAAGTAGAATTTCTGCTCACAAGACTCCATAGCTTAGAGGGAGTATTACACACCTTAAATTTATTGTCTCCCCCACCCGTATACTCACTAAATACTCGAAGACAAGCGTGAGGGATTTCTCTGTATGGATGATGTCATGCAGAGTCACTATGTTGGCGTGTTTAAGATCTTTTAGAAGCGAAACTGGAAGACAGAGAGAGTGAAAAAAGACGTACATGGTGAGATTTGCCAGAGAATCACGTCTATCAAGGGAATGTCGTAATTTCCAAAATGCCTGTTGCAACTGAGGGGGTGCCATGGAACATAAATCAACTCATTAATGAATTCTGTCTGCAAAGCAGCCAACAGATATGGAGGAAAATGTCCTGTCCATTTAATGCATGTTTAATGTATGGAAACAGGCCAGTACATTTTTCACGGCATGGAGATAAAGAACATTCCATTACACCTCTACTAAAATGGGCAGGACATTTCCCTCCTGGCCTGTTGGCAACCCTACCTGTGAATCAAAAGTTGCCCGTCTGAGAGGAGTAGGCCCACTGCATCTCTGCATGATTACCTGTTCTGGCCTTGGCTCCTGCAAACTCTGCTGGGAACTGGCCGTTCTGACACATGTTCATTTTGGGGGCAATAGCTCTTAATATTGAGACGTTAGACCTTTGTATAAGGGAGACGATTGCTTACAACAGATGAGAGAAGCGCCTGAGACCTTTACCTGCACAAGCTCTTGTACACAGGAGCTCATGCAGGTAAAGGTCTCCATCTAGTCCAGCTTCCTGTCTCAAAGAGTGGCCAACCAGTTCCTCTGGAGGTCCAACAACAGGGCCTTTCCCTGATGTTGCCTTCTGGCACTGATATCGTACCTCTTTAGCACAGCGATGCCTCTCCTTCTCCACACCCTGTTCGGTCAGATCCATATTGCTGCCTCTTCCCTCCCCCCCTTTCTTAAAAATTATTCTTCTCTACTGCCTGTACATGCAGTTTTCTCTTCCTTTTTTCTTCTCTTTCCTTTTCTCTTGCTTTCCTCTTTTATTGGCGGGCTATGCTGGAGAAGAGGATGGGGAGCTGGGTTACATGGCCTGTTCGCTGTTATGTTGACTACCCTATTTGGAAACTATAAAAACTTCACGGTAGGGGGGATAGTTGCTCTACCTCAGAGGATACTGCCCTCTCTGACTCTGTATGAGTCACTGCTCTGGGCTGACCTCCTTCAAATCACAGGGTATGCTCTGAACAGTGACTCACCGGTTTCTAGATATAAAAGGAAAGCATGGTTCCACTTTTAGTTCAGGAAAAAGCTGCGTCTCGGCTCCTGGGGATGTGTTTGCCGGCTCATGGGAATTCGTCATCTATTCTAGAGGACACACAGTGATCCGGGCATGTGTCGGCTTCCCCCTTTCAAGTTATTGGTTTTATTCCAAATCAGTCACTAGCTACTACTTCCAAGACCTGTGCAAATTCCGAATTTCAGTGCACACGCATGCACAGTTTGGTTCCCGACAATGAATCTGGCTGCCCGGAACCATCTCAAGTTGTCATTTTAACAACAACTTCCTAGTCCTTATGGCTGCAGCAAATGTGCGAGCCATGTCTGGAGCAAGAATATGTAACCCTCACCCAGGGGTCATTTCGTAGAAGAAGAGGTGCAGGAGCTCATTAGCATAACTCATTAGCATAACTCATTTGCATATGCCACACCCCCTGACATCACCGGAAGTGTGTCAAAAGGCAACACCCACCACTCAGGCTCCACTGGACTGTTTTGGATTGCTAGCTGTTGGGCAGGGGGGAATGTGCAAGATCTGTCCTCGCAGAGGAGGGAAGAGCTTGTACTTGAATAAAACTTGGTCTTAAAGGTGCCACTGGACTGTTTTGGACTGGGGGGCCGGGGGGGCTCTGCAATCTACCTGGCTGCTTCTTGCTCTGACTGAGGGTTGCTGAGAGCAGGGGGTGGGGCTTGTTGCATGTGCCCGCCCCCTGGGCTCTTTACTGCCGGAGCTCCGCTCCTGTGCACTCCTGCAGGAAATGACCCCTGCCCTCACCACACATGAATACAGTGGGCATGCCAGGCCATTTGGCTTGGCACCCAGGACCAGATCACTGCCCGAGGCACTGGCAGCATTGCTGGGGCCAACTAGTTCTAGAAAAACCCATGAAGCCCAACTAACAAAGGTTTCCAGTGGTTCTACAGTCCTGCAACAGTTCCAGTCTCTCTTTACAATGTTTTCTCTTCTATCCCTCTTTGCTCAAAAGCACGTTCCCCTCACTAAGGATGCCAGGGACACAAACACTGACAATGGTGGGTAGGACCAAAGAAGCGTTCTGTGTTACCAGTGACTGTGTTCTGTGTTACCAGTTACCAGGCTGTGGCCTGGCACCCTCGGGAGCATGTGGGGGGGGTGAGGACAGTTGTGTTAGCTTCACACTGGCACACAGAGTCATTTCTGGGGGAAATCAGAAGTGGTGTCATTATGTGAGGGATGCTCAAGGATTTACAAGAAAACCCACTATGGTTTTTGTCATGCCAGAGGTACTTACTGGCAGGATCAGTTCCAATGTGTAACTGTAAGTTAGTCAGTGTTAGTACACCTAAGGCTTAGGGAAATGGGAGCACCTGGTTTAGGTGGCAATTTCCAATTGATCTGGGACGGGGATTGGAGAATTGAACAATAAGATACAGTCCCAGAGGTAGAGAAGTCAGCTCATCGAAATCCATGAGGAGGAATGCTGGTGAACTGTCGGAGTACACACATTTTGCTGCAGGAGGCTTTGACGAACCGAGAGAGCCACAGCCAGGACTTGGTGAATTGTCAGCCGTGAGTTATTGTCTGGGGGCAGGTTGTTTGAAGACCAAGTGGGCCTACAATCAAGTAAGCTTTGGGAAGGAAAACCTCGAAGCAGGGAACTGAGCAAAACGAGATAGAAGTTCCCAGGAAAGAACCAATAGCAAATCCTTGTTAGAACCAGCTAGCTAGCAGAGCGAGATAAGATTGCCTACTGTCTGTTTTATGTTAAACTCCCCCGTTTGTTTTAACCCTTGTGAATAAACCTTATATGTTTTTATAACTGGGAGTTTGAAGGATTATTGGACAGTGAGGCCGGTTTGGACCCCTCTGCACTTCTTTAAAGGCTAAACCAGGCAGCTTTAGGAAAAACAGGGGCTCAGAACATTGAGCACGCTACCTAAACTACGTTGAGTCCCTGGCATACGCAGAGACCCAGATTCAGAGGGCCTACGTAGCTCAGAAGACAGGAGCAAGCGTATGACAGTTTTAATCATAGAGTTTAAACCAGTCCTAGAGTGCCCCCAGGGTGATGACATCACTTCCGGTATTCACTGGAAGTGACATCCAACCACCCTGTTTTTTCACCTGCCAGTCTTTGAGGTGTTGGTGGGCAATTTTATTTATTTATGTTTTTATTTATTTATCTGGTTCAATCTCTATCCTGCCCTTCCCACAAGGCCATGCTGAATGCAGTTCATCAATCACTTATCACACTGTGCCAAGCACCTGCCAAACTCCTGTTTTTCCAGTTTCAGGCAGGCTGCACAAACAAGAGATGAAGTCCCTAATCAGACAATATACATGGTTGGTGGGCCGCAATGGTCTTGCCAGATCACAATCCCCCTGTAATCCGCGTAACTGTTTCATGAACTGGCACTTGTGACTACTCTGGTCAGCAGTCAACGGACCCATCTGCCTCACATTTGTGCAATCATCTTAAAAGCTTTTCCTTTCGGTTGCTACCACGACATCCCCCGGTAATGAGTTCCATGGGTTAGCTCTGATTCGCTATGCAATGAGGAACACTTCCCTTTCGTTTAAAAAAACTCTCCACCGCAAGGGACCCCTACTCACCTTCTCGGATGGCCGTGCAAGGGGCCCCCTCCTCGTGCTCAAGACGGATCTCCTTCAGGGCCACCAGGTTGTCTGTGAGTTTACTCTTTACCTTGTAGGTAGACAGTAGCGTACGTCCCCTGTGGCAATGAGGACATGGTTAGGAGCCTGGTGCAGAATACCCAGCCATCTTGTTCCCCTCTACCATGGAGGTTAGGAACATAAGAGAAGCCATGCTGGATCAGGCCAACAGCCCATCCAGTCCAACGCTGCGGGTCACACAGTGGCCAAAACCCAGGTGCCATCAGGAGGTCCACCAGTGGGGCCAGAACTCCAGAAGCCCTCCCACTGCTGCCCCCCAAGCACCAAGAATACAGAGCATCACTGCCCCAAGCAGAGTGTTCCATCTAAACCTTGTGGCTAATAGCCACTGATGGACCCCTGCTCCATATGCTTATCTAATTCCCCCTTGAAGCTGTCTGTGCTTGTAGCCGCCGCCCCTTCCTGTGGCAGTGAGTTCCACGTGTTAATGACTCTTTGGGGGACGAAGTACTTCCTTTGATCTGTCCTAAGCCTCCTGCTCTTTAATTTCATTGACTGCCCATGAGTTCTTGTACTGAGAAAAGTTCTTCTTTCTCTCCCTTCTCTATCCCATGCATACTTCTGTAAACCTCTCTCATGTCACCCCTCAGTCGCCGTTTCTCCACGCTAAAGAGCCCTGACCTCTTTAACCTTTCTCCATAAGGAAGGTGTTCCATCCCCTTCATCAGGGCTTTTTTTTGTAGAAAAAGTCCAGCAGGAACTCATTAGCATAATAGGCCATACCCAACATCAGGAATACATTAGCATATTAGGCCACACCCATGATAGCGCAGCTCATTAGCATATTAGGCCACACACCCGTGTTACCAGAAGTGTGGTCATCCAGCCACACCCACCTTTCCCTTCTTATTCTGTTTACCTTGTTTGTTGTCAAAACCCAGGGCCTTTTTTTGTAGCAGGAACTTCTTTGCATGTTAGGCCACACACCCCTGCTGTAGCCAATCCTAATGAGTTTCTGCTGTTGGGTGTGGCCTATTATGCTAATGAGTTCCTGCTGGGCGTGGCCAACTCGGGAGCCAGCCGGAACTCCGTTCCAGTGCGTTCCTGCCCAAAAATAGCCCTGCCCTTCATCATTTTAGTCGCCCTTTTCGGCACCTTTTCCGATTTCCCGCCCCCATCCCCCACGCTGCCCCCCAGCTTGTATCAGCTGCTCCCTCATCCCCTCCTGGGAGAAGTGCCCACAAAGCGCAAACAAAGGAATGCCAAACAGCAGCGGCTACGTGGCAGCTTCAGTGGCACTGTCCCCGGACAGCTCCCATTCCGGTTGCCTCGGACCGAGATTTGTTTATTCACAACATTTATATCCCCCCCCTTTCTGCCCTCACGGGGGCCATCGAGGCAGCCAACAACTGAAAACACACACGACCGAATAACATTTTAGAACTACTAAAAACCAACCTCCCCCCACCCAAACACACATCATTAAAACAAATTAAAAACAAAGTTATACGACAAACAAAAGGCATAAAAAAACAGCAATTAAAACGTGGGTTAGGAAGGAGGAATCACTGAGGGAGTGCCAAATGAAGCAAAAGAGGACTTCCCCTGCTGGTGGAAGATGGCAACAGAAGGGGACAGGCCAGTCTCCCTGGGGAGAGACTTCCACAACATGTTTCTCCTCCCTTAACATCCCTGAGTTTTGTCCGTGGATCCACTTCCCTGGCTCTCCCTGAGACAATAAACCTGCCTTTGGGCTTCCGTGCTGAAGACTGCAAGCAGGGGGGACCCGCATGACTAAATGCATCTCTATACATGCTGTATACCAGGGCTCCCCAACGCAATGCCCAGGGGTGCCATGGCGCCTGCAGACATGTTTCTTGGCACCCTCCGGGTGTTTTCAGAAAGTGGGCAAAGTGAGGTGGGGCTTTTGCCCAGGAAGAATTCTGATTGGCTGCACAGATTTTTTACAGTGTTTTGGAAGCAGCTGCCCCCACAGCACAGGGTCAGAAGAAGAGGAGATTGGATTTATACCCCACCCTTCACTACCCCCAAGGAGTCTCAGAGCGGCTTACGATCTCCTTTCCCTTCCTCTCCCCACAACAGACACCCTGTGAGGGAGGTGGGGCTGAGAGAGCTCTTCCTTCTTCCGAGGACTGCTCGCGAGAGAACAGCTCTAAGAGAACTTGTGACTGACCCAAGGTAACACCAACAGCTGCATGTGGCGGAGCGGGGAATCAAGCCCGGTTCTCCCAGATTAGAGTCCGCGCTCCTAACCACTACACCAAACTTGCTCTCTCAGGATGGGAGCATCATAATTCTCAATGGATTGAGGGAAAACTCCAAACTTCCCAGAATGCAACTATCAAAATGTCCGCTAGTCTCTCACTGGCATTTGCCAGTTTTACCCTTTTGTGCACTGGGACTCTGTCAGAGTTGCAGTGCTGAGTTCCGTGGAACGCTTTTGGAAACAAAGCATACGAGAAGAAGAAGAAGAAGGAGGAGGAGGAGGAGGAGGAGGAGGAGGAGGATCATACGAGAAGAAGAAGAAGAAGAAGAAGAAGAGGAGGAGGAGGAGGAGGAGGAGGAGGAGATTGGATTTATACCCTGCCCTTCACTTGGAGTCTCAGAGCGGCTTACAAACTCCTTTCCCTTCCCCTCCCCACAACAGACACCCTGTGAGGTGGGTGGGGCTGAGAGAACTCTGACAGAAACTGCTCTTTTTCGAGGACAGCTGTGCCAGAGCTTGTGACTGACCCAAGGTCACATCAGCAGGTGCAAGTGGAGGAGTGGGGAATCAAACCCGGTTCTCCCAGATTAGAGTCCGCACACTTAACCACTACACCAAACTGGCTCTCTTTACAAATGCGTTTGCTCGTATCCGTCCCTTGTTCTGCTCACTTCTCCCATTCCTCCCCTCTCCTCTGGTCCTAGATCCATACTAATAAAACATATAGATTTCAAGCTCCTTGGAAGAGGAAACAGTCTTTTTAAGCTTATATTATCCAGCAAAACACTATGTACAGTAAAGACTCAATGCTGATCGAATGGCAGTCATTTCTACATGAGAGCTGCCACGATTCTTATTTGAGAAAACCAGACTGCTATGGTTGAATATGGACGGCCTCTCTATGTCAATAATACCCAATTCTAAGTCCCCAGTAGTGAAACCATGCAGGATTGGAACCCAGGACTTTGAAACCCAAGACTAGATTATCACCCAGGTTGGCTGGTCCAAAACAGCTGGGAGAGGGGCTACTGGAATGGCAGGAGCTGAAGCTGTTGCTATGGTGAAGGAGAGAGATACTGGACTGGTCAAGGCTAGAATGAAGATTTCTCAAGGTACGCCAAGCGAAGACAATGGGGTGGAACCCGACCAATCAGAGCCCAGCCCGTCCCCCTGGCCAAACTGGACAAGGATGGTCGGAGAACTCACCTCTCCCAGCTTATCCAACTTGACATACGTCTCCAGCTTCCCGAACCCGATCTCCGACTGCACAAGAAAGCACAGAGAAACACAAAGGTGTGATAGGCCGCCCTGCTAGGGGGCACCTTAGAAAGCCAGCGGGAGGGTAACTGTTGCTGCTCCAGATCCCGTGAGGGGTGTGACAAGAGCAGCAGGGGGAAAGCGAGGGAGGGCAGGACCGTCACTCACCAACGAGACTCTCCGTAACCGCCGGCTCAAGGGCTTGTCAAAGAGGGGACTGTTGAGGGTCAACTTCTCCAAGTAGCCTTCGGGCAGGCGGATGTCGGCCGGGAGTGACAGGCGTTTGTTGATGTCCTGGGGGAGGGGAGAGAAAACGGTTTTGGTGCCGGCGGAGAAAGCCATAGCCGGGAAACCCTCAGGGAAGCAGTTCAGTTCAGTTTATTGTTACGGTCCTTAGACCAGTCATACAAAAAAAAGAGGTGCACCCTTTACGGTATTCCAAATTTTAAAAATACAACAATAAAACGTGACGAGCACATTTCCCCCAGGGACTCATTCCCACCACCTGCGTCTCAGAGGAGGAGACCCACTGCACAACCAAACGGAGCTGATCCCTTCCGGGGCCAGACTGGCTATCGCAAGGAGATGCAAAATTCTTGTTCCGGTGGGGTGTCTTCCCTAGACGGACTCTTGCCAGCTAGGCCTCTTCAATTTGGTTTTGATTTTAAACAGGGGTCATTCCGTAGAAAAAGAGGTGCAGAAGCTCATTAGCATAACTCATTAGCATAACTTATTTGCATATGCCACATACCCTGACATCACCGGATGTGTGTCAGAAGGCAACACCCACTGCTCAGGCTCCACTGGACTGTTTTGGATTGCTAGCTATGGGGGAGGGACGCACAGATCCTCATGCTCCTTGTAGCCTGGGGCTGCTGGGAGCAGGGGGTGGGGCTTGTTGCATGTGCCCGCCCCCTGGGCTCTTTACTGCCGGAGCTCCACTCCTGTGCACTCCTGCAGGAAATGATCCCTGATTTTAAACAGTGTCAGGGAATCTGCAGCAGATTCAGAAGCATTGGGCTCACCAAGCTAATTCTGACACCACCAGACCTTGTTTGCCATTACGCTATTGTCTGTACTCTTTCTATTGTCCAGTTGGTTTTTGAGACGACGTTTGCGTTTCTATTGGGACCCACCCTGAGAATACTGATCCGATGGACAGACAGGTATATTGATTTACTGACTAGTTAAATAAAATAAGACGTCTACTCCCACAGCATTCTCAAGGTCTGTCGGCATCCACCATTGTCTCTGTATCCTGTTCCCCCACCCTCCCAGCCGCTCGGATGCGCCACCCGGTTAGATTCCCACTCAAGTTCTAGTGTTTCTGCAACCTTTGCCAAATATTTGGCTCTACAGAGAAAGCTGCCATCTCAAACGACCCAAGAGCGTCTGTGCCATATCGGAGGAACCGGAATTTCTCCAGATTGTGCTTGATCTTAGGAGGCGAGCCCAAAGAGCGGGGCTGTCTAGTGTGTCAGAAGCCCTCTGTGGGGAAGAGGCTAGTGGAATGTTGTCTCTGAGGCTGAAACTAGAAAGGCGTGAAACCAGCGGGGGACGGGGGCATCGGGTTGCCAGATCCAGATTGCGAAACTCCTGGAGATTTGGGGATGGAGCCTGGGGAGGACAAGGAACTCAGTGGGGTACAACGCCACAGGGCCCACTCTCCATAGCATCCATTTGCTCCTGGGGAACTAATCTCAGCAGTGTGGAGACGAGCTGTAATTCTGGGGGGATCTGCAGGTCCCATCTGGAGGCTGGAATCCCTAGTGCTGAAACCTAGCAAAAGGAGCTCATATTTTTATTCCTTTCCTGTAACCCTTCCCTGACAATAGTTGCCAACATGAATTCAACCAGATTGGAAGACCAGAAGTGGTGTGGTGTCTTCAATCTTTTAAACATTTCTTTGCCTTTAACCGGTAACCCATGACAAATGTGTCTTCAAATGCACTTTGGCTCAGTGTCGCAATGCATCTTGGGCGATGTAGTTTTAAAACCACGGTAAACCCAGTTCTGAAATCCTCTTATTAAAGTATCACAAGAATAACGAAATAAGCGAAATGCTGTGAGGACAGGGATGCCAACCTCCAGGAGGCACTTGGAGACCTCCTGCTATTACAACTGATCGCCAGATGAGCATGAGCAGTTCCCCTGGAGAAAACAGCTGCTTTGGAGTAGGGTTGCCAGGTCCCTCCTGACCACCAGTGGGAGATGGGGGGCAGGGTTGCCAGATCCAGGCTGGGAAATTCCTGGAGATTTGGGGATGGAGCCTGGGGAGGACAGGGACCTCACTGGGGTACAATGCCATAGAGTCCACCTTCCAAAGCATCTGTTTTCTCCAGGGGAACTGATCTCTGTAGTCTGGAGATGAGCTGTAATTCCAGAGGATCCCCAGGTCCCACCTGGAGGCTGGCACCCTATTTTGGAGGGTGAGCTCTATGGCATTATACCCTGATGAGGCCCCTCCCCTCCCCAAACCCCGCCCTCTCCAGGCTCCACCCCCAAAATCTCCAGGTATTTCCCAAACCAGTGCTGGCAACCCTATGTGAGGATAAAGACATCAAAAGAATGCAGTGTGTCTTGTGTGAGAGAGAATTTTTGTGCGTGTTTGTGTGTGTCTGTGTGTGTGTGTGTGAGAGAGAGAGAACTAAAACCAGAAACCTACACAGAGAGAGAACTAAAGCCAGAAACCTACACAGAGAGAGAACTAAAGCCAGAAACCTACACAGTGCTTCCTAGATTATTGCACAACTAATTTGATGTACTTTTTGGCAAGCTTCCCTGCAACGTTTGAAAACTTTTCTATTTTAGTGAAACATCTTGATGTTTATATCCTATTGGTCCAATATCGCATGGAAGTCTACACAGCACATAGACTTTTAGGTAAAACAATATAGCAATAATTGAAATTCATGAGAAAAAGGAACATTGAGCATTTAAGGAAAAAGTAAATATCGAATGCGTAATCGTATTCAATATAATACGTGTTGCTCTGATATTACAAAGCGGGTGCCTTGGGCTATTATTTAGTACACAGAAAAGGCACAAAACAGAGCCCCTCTCTGAAATTAGTCGTGAGGGGGACATGATACTTTCCCCACCTCTGTCCCACTGCCCAGATGGCGTTTGGGTCTTTTGTCTAAGGTAGGAAGGCCAGGTGGGCCAGATGTGACCTTAAAGCAATTCTGCATAACTCACCCACCACGCTTGTTTCCAAGTCATGAGAACCTGTGCACAGAAGCGTTTTTGTTTGTAATCTGTAGAAGTACACATTCGCATGTAACACCCAGTGCTCAAAGGACGGCTTCATAACTACTGACCAGTCTGTGCTAGGACTGCCAAGTGGGGGCGGGGGGCGGGTAAACCCCCACTTTGGAGGCCCGATTTCCGATGCCCCGGGGGGAACCCCACCCCTGCGTGGGCGTCACCAGGAAGTGACGTGGGCACGCCGGGCATGCTGGGGGCGGGGCCACGGCCATACAAGGGAAAACTCTATGGTTTTCCCTT
>NW_015169832.1:101963-132532 GCF_001447785.1 Gekko japonicus | reverse complement strand
CCCCCGCCCCGGACACAGAAGTGCGTCCTCCCTGGTCTAAGGAGCAAGCAGATCTCCTTGGTGCCAGAAAGTCTGCTTGTTATGGGCTTCACTGTTGGAGTTCCTCACCTGGGACTTCAAAGAGGTCACAAAAAAAGGGATAACGGGTGCCCATCCGAGGGGATACATGCCATAGAATCATGTTTGTTCATGTCACTAATATGTATTATTTTATTCGGAACATTAAATTTGAGATTACTTGGAGCAGATTTTAACTGTCCTCACAATGGAAGCTGCTTTTGGGGGGAGGAAGAAGGGGTCCGTTATGAACACACCCATCCGTACACATCTGTACTAGGATTGCCAGGCCCCTTGTGGCAACCAGCAGGAGATGAGGGGGGATTTACCAGTAGAAAGAAGGCCTATGCCATGTCGACGGCATCACACAGAAAGTGACATCATCACGCCAGCGACTTCCGGGTGATGATCTGGTATTTGGGTGAAAACTCTATGGTAAAACTGGCTTCTGGATGATGATCTGGTATTTGGGTAAAAACTCTATGGTAAAACTGGCTTCTACCACAGAGCTTTTGCCCAAAAACCAAAGCGTCACCTGGAAGTTGCTGGCATGATGACGTCACTTCCTGTGCGATGCCAGCAACGTGGCCTAGGCCTTCTTCCTTCTACTGGTAAGTCTCCCTGCCAGCCAGCTGATCGACGACTGGGGGGGCAGGGGCCTGGCAGTGGGGGACCCCTGCCTCCACTGGGGGGTCTGGCAACCCTAATCTGTCCCCCATTCCCCCCACCACCATAAAAAGCCATTCATGCTAAGGGGAGACAGAGAGTCCCCTCAACGGAGATGACCCCCTCCCATCTTTTCTCCACCACCTCTAATGCTTTGCACCTCAGTGGAAATCTTGCGCGTTGGGTTGTTCCTCATGCGCACCCGGACTGGAGACTGCACCTCGTCTGACGACGTCCCCGATGCCTGGTCGCTCTCACCGTCTGAGCCCATCTTGAGGTCTTCATGGACGATTTCTGTGCCAAGGAGAGAGAGAGAGGCAGATCCCAGAGGCAGGGGGAATTAGCGTCTGCTTTCCCCTCACTCCGGTCCTTCAAACATTCCATAAAGCTGGCCTTAGGGAAGCAATAAGCCTTTGACTCAGTATGAAATGGCTCTGTAACTTTCCCTGTCTTAGACAGAAACAAGGACTGTTCTACCCATTGGCAGAATGAATGGACGGGATCACTTCACACAACAAGGGAGCAGTTTCCAAATTATCCTCTGCGTTAAACGTTCCCTGCAAATAGAAAACCACCAACGATTATCATAGCATAGTGGATAGTTCAAAGTGTTGGCAGGCCCATAGGTATGGTGGGACTTTTGGGGGCTCCGCTACCTTTCTTAAAGGCACAGACCGACAAGAATTTCTCCTGTAAATGCTTTTGAAAGGAGTGTGCTCCTTTAAGCAGAGTGGGGTGATGTAGTTGACTAATTCCTGCACTGAGCAAGGGGGTTGGAGTAGGTGACCTCTAGGATACCTTCTAACTCTGTGTCAAGAAACTGGTCTCCTTTAAGAGAGTTTTTCCACCTAAGTATTAGCTCTCTTGACTACAGAGGTCATCCCCCCCACCTGCCGGCCTGTTATCAGAATTGTTGCTTAGGCTGGCAGAAGTGATTAACTTGCAGCAGCTGTCATCTAAAGTGGTTGACAGCTTGCCATTTAGAGCTCTGTCCTGGTAACAGTGTTCTGTTGGCTAAATGGCTTTCCCTTCTGCACTGAGAACTTCAGCCCCACCAGGAAAAAAATTGCCTCACAAGCCACAAAATCCTGGCTACGGGCCTGGGTACTGGCTATCACTTGCAAAGCTCTTCATGGCCTTGGCCCCTCTTATTTGTGGGACCACCTCTCTCCCTATACTCCGCCGTGTCAACTTGGTTCAGGTCGGCAGGGGCTTCTGCAGGTGCCAGCCTGAAAATGGGCAAAATGAACGACTGCCTGTGCTCACGTCTTCTCTGTTGCAACCATGCCAAAGTGAACCATTGAAGAGGGCTTTTCTGCACAGGTAATGGGGTTACACGGTACAAAATGGTTCAGAAGCTTACTCGGATAAATGATTGGGACCAGGGCTCCATATTAGGCAACACACCCCTAATGTAGCCAATCCTCCGAGAGCTTACAGTAGCCCCTGTAAGAAGAGTTCTGTAAACGCTTGGAGAATTGGCTACATTACGGGTGTGTCGCCTAAGGAGTTCCTGCTACAAAAAGAGCCCTGGGGGGGGGCAGTCTATACTGCTGCATATACCTTATCGCAAGTAGGATCCTATTGTGTAATTTTTGTACCATTTAACATGTCATGTGAATAGTTAATGCTATGCTTCAGTTCTTTCTGGTGGCTCGACTTCTAAAATCCTTATGCACTGGTTACTGAATGCTCCGTCTCGTTCATAGTACTGACTCACTATGTGTAATCTGCCTTGAGTCCTGTGAGAAAGGCGGACTGTAAAATAACAGTTTAGGAGTGCTCCTGGATACCTCCTTAACAATGGAGGCCCAGGTAGCAGCCACTGCCAAGGCAGCCTTCTACCATCTTCGGCTGATTAGAACTTCGGAAGGTGCAGCTGGTGCAAAACGCGGCGGCGAGGCTGTCGATGGGCCTCCCGATGAGGGAGCACATCCAGCCTGTGCTAAAGGCGTTACACTGGCTGCAAATAGCTTTCCAGATCCGCTTCAAGGTGCTGGTTTTGACCTTTAAAGCCCTATATGGTCAGGGACCTGCCTACCTGAGGGACCGCCTTTACCCGTATGTTCCCCAGAGAGCACTGAGATCTGGGATGCAACATCGCCTGACCCTTCCTGGCCCTAAAGAGGCCAGGTTGACAACAACTAGGTCTAGAGCATTTTCGCTAGCTGCACCAGCATATTGGAACGAGCTCCCCAGTGAGATCCAGGCCCTGCGAGATCTCCAGCAATTTCGCAGGGTCGTGAAGACGGAGCTTTTCCGCCGGGCATACCAGTGAGAGCGATGGTATGCCAGCCAAGCCTGCCGACCTCCTAAGACATGTATTTTGTATAAGTAGTTAGCAATGTGGTCGAGGTCCAGTCGTAATGATTTACCAAACCGCTTTTATTTATATTTATTGTACTTATGTAAGTTGTTTTATGGATTAATGTTTTATCTATGTTGGTTTTATTAATGTTGTGAGCCGCCCTGAGCCGCTTCGACGGAAGGGCGGGATAAAAGTTGGAATAAATAAATAAATAAATAGAGTGTCAGACAAGGACTACTGAGTTCGAGTCCCTGCTCTGCACTGGAAGCCAGCCAGGTGACCTTGACTCTGTTGCACTCTCACAGCCTAACCTACCTCGCAAGGTGGTTGTTGTGAGGATAAGGTGGCCGAGGGTAGAACAATGTGATAAACCGTGTTAGGTTCCCGTTAGAGAGAAAGCGGAATATAGATTTTAAAATAATAATAAAAACAAACACTCGGAAGGGTGAACCTTTCACTTTGGGAGCTAGTTTTCTACAGGCAGGGGTTTTTTCAAGGGAAGAGTACTGAAAAGTGGTCCAATCCATGCTAGCTGTAGTCTGAAGTGGTACAGTCCATTCTACCTCCTCAAAGCCCTACCATCCTGTGGCTGTTTGGACAGATCTTGCCTAAAACCTGGAGCTTTGGATAACACACCCTCCAGTTCCCCCACTCTTATTCCTCCAATAAAAACCTATCCAGAACCATTAAATTGGGTTATCCATGCTGCTTATAAACATCTTGATACAAAAAATCCCATATGTGGGACCCAGCTTCTTTCTTTATGACTTCATGGATGCGATTCAGAGATTAAAGACCTGGCCCATGGCCACCTACAGTATGTCCATACTCCAAACTGGCTCTGCATGCCCAGTTCTCAACCACTGAGATCACTTGGGTTCTCCTTTAGATAACTTTTTGAAAATCAGCAGGGATCTTATCTCCTGGGGGTCCCCCACCTTTTGGAACCCGCGGGCACCTTTTAATTCTGACACAGTGTGGTGGGCGCAGCCACAAAATGCCTGCCGCAACTTCACTTCAGTCACACGGTGAAGACTGTCGTGCTATGGCGGCGGCTGTGAATCTGCACAGCCAGTCAAATTCACAATGGCCAATCAGAAGTCTTGCTGGGCATGCACGTTGCTCACTGTTTCGACATTATTTTGAAGAGTCAGCATGCCAATTTCGTATCAACCTCACCCCTGAAGCACAAGCTTCAGCTAGGAGTAGATACTTATGAAACTGATGCACATCTGACCAGCCCGAACCATGACTGACACACTATTAAGACACAGGTAGGGTTGTCATCCCCCCGACAGAGGTGGGGTTTCCCCCACTTTTGGGGGCCCCAATCCACCACCGGCCAGCTGGCCAGTGGGGAAGCCTGCCCCCGAAGAGCCCCATCATGCCCACATCGGCCAGCATGATTACACCACCCGGAGGTGACATCATAGTCCCCAGAACATCGTGCGGGGGATGCTCTAGCATTTGGGTAAAAACTCTCTGGTGACCATAGAGCTTTTAACCCAAATGCTAGAGCGCCCCTGAATGACACGCCCAGAGTGATGATGTCACCTCCAGGTGATGTCATAGTGGCGCACGTGCTTCACGTGTGCCAGAAGATTCCAGGGGCTGAGCTGGAGCCCCCCACCAGGACACAGGTAAGACCTGGCAACCCTAGACACAGGTCTTTAGGCCCATGTTGACACCGAGTCAACAACTGATGCCATGTTCATTGGGACCAAGACCCAGGCAACATCCACACCCTTACCGCGCTCCTTCTGAAGCCAGGAACAGAAATTCGATACTCTGGCCTATCCAGTCTCCTCAGTTAAGGGACTGCCAGCTTGAAGGCAGCCCAGCTCAGTGACAAGGGGCCTGACTGTGTGTCAGTCATTCAGTTTAGATTCCAAAACATCTTCTTTCAGTCCAGTGGGGATTGGCAGAACCCCTACCCACCACAGGGAGTCCTTGCGGGCACAGTGGGAGGGGCAATAATCACCTAGTCGGGCGGTGCGGTTGAGGTGAGTGCTCAGACTCCGGCTGATGGCCAGGCGGGGCCTGCGGAAGGTGCCTGCATAGTGGTTGAGGAAGGCGTGAACGCTGTGGGAGGTGCCGGGGCGCACGCTCTTCACTGTGGGGCCTGGGGGGGGAAGGGGGAGGGGGAAGAGGGAAGCCCATGGATGGACAAATGGACAGACAGACACATGGGGGCGTGGAGGTGAGAGACGATGGGATACAAAAGGTGCACCAACCGAGGGACGTTGACCGAGACAAGGAGGTGGGGTGCATGGTGTGAGGGCAGGTGGAGCACAGAAAATCAACACAGGGCAGAAGAGTTGTAATAGGGAGAAAATCACCAGTGAGTGGCAGAAGCAACAAGGGTGGGAAAGGCCACGGGTAGGAGACATCGAGAACCAAGAGGAAAATAGCCACCCCTCCACCAGATCAGGAGAAGATGGATCCAGGAATTGACGAAAGGAAGGAGGGAAATGGATGCATGGAGAGGAATGGGAATCCCATGCGCGCACCGAAAGGAAGGGGGAAACACATGGACATGCACAGGCCAAGGGAAGAAAAGCACAGAAGGGAGAGGAAAAGGGCGGAAAAAGCACACAAACCAAAGTCAGATATACAAAAGGGGAAGGGTCAGCCATGACACGGGCAGGGGCGGAGTCACCACCAAGACAGTGCAAGGAAGGAGGAGTCAAAAAGAACAGGGAGGAAGGAGGAAAAAAAAAGAGAAAAAGAAAGAAATATGAAGGGGGGGGGAAGCAAACTGAAAAATCAAACCAGAATGAAAGTCAAACTTAAGAGGGAGCCCTCAGCAGAGAGGCATGACAGGAGCGTAACAGACAGGGACAACTTACCTGAGAGGGACACGTTTCCTAGCTGCACACACACACACACCCCGCCCCAATTTTTCGAAGTGTCGGGGCCATTAACAACAACAGCACAAACCTCGCTGAAACTCAGAGGCTCTCCCTAGCAAAGGGCAGGAAACCACTTTCCTCTGGAATCGGAACTTGAATCAGGACAAAAGGGAACGGGAGAGGTACTTACTTCATGGCCCCAATCCACAGAGCGTGGCTTCCAGGTTTCATTCTAGAACAAGTTTCTAGCCCTCAGTACTGCAGAGACAGCCTTTCAAAGAGCCAAGGTAGCATTGTGCTCAGTACTGCCAAGACCGTAGCAGGGCGACAAGGGACTTTTCAGTGGTCAGGATCACTTTTGCTACTCGACAGGGTTCTCGCTCCCCTACCCGCTGACAGCCATCTCCACCACCCGTTCCTCAACCGCCTGTCCTTTAGCAATCTTCCATGAGAGATGGCTGGCTCGGTATCTTTCACATCATGTCCATAATGTATCCTGCACGCAGTGAACTGGACGGATCTGGTCTCCCCCCCCCCCCCCGTCGCAAAATTCGAAAATTCTTGTTTGGATTCGTGCTGCGCTACGGCACCTCGATTTGATGGACAAAAGCACGCGTTTCGACAGAAGGAGAGCCGCAGTGAAGATCGGAGGGCTACCCGACTGCAGTTTAACAACCCAGAAAGCCATCTCTTGTTTCCTCTGTTCCACTTCGGCTCATCTGCTGTCAACCCTTCCCTCTCCCTCTCCGGTTTCTGTAGCATCTGTCAGGCTTGCCCTCTCTCTAGAAGAGCAACTAACACACAGCTCCCCCTTAAAGACAGGAAAAAAGAACCTGATGGAAAAGCGGCAAACAGCACCTCGGGATGCGTAAGGACTGCCCAAGGACGATCCTCTGCCCAGTGTGTTCAAGATCTAAACGAACTGGAAAAGATGCAGTTCAGTAAGGAAGAGTGCAGAGTTCTACATCTGGGTAACAAAAACGAGAAGCACGCATACCGGATGGGGGGACACACTTTTGGGTAGCAGTGTGCGTGAACAAGATCTTGGGGCACAGGCGGACTGTGTGCTAAATATGAGCGGTCAGTATGACGCAGCAGCAAAAAAGGCTAGTGCGGTCTTGGGAGTGCATCGACGGAGGCATAACATCCGAATCACAAGATGTCACAGTCCCACTGCTGACTGCATTGGTCAGGCTGCACCTGGGGTACTGTGTGCAGTTCTAGAGGCCTCACTTCAAAAATGGGCAGAATGGAGCAGGTGCAGAAGAGAGGGACAAAGATGATCAGGGGTCTGGAGACCAAGGCCGGAGAGGAAAGGCGGAGGGACCTGGGAAGATTCAGTCTGGAGAAGAGGCAATTGAGGGGGACACATGATGGCTCTCTTGAAGTATCTGAAGGGCTGTCACCTAGAGGAGGGCGGGGAGCTGTTCCTCTTGGCAGCAGAGGATAGGACTCACAGTAACAGGTTTAAATTTCAGGCGGAATGATACCGCCTGGCTATTAGATTTATTTATTTTTTTACCGTAAGAGTAGTTCAGCAGTGGAATGGGCTGCCTAGGGCGGTGGTGAGCCTCCCCCTCTCTGGCAGTCTTCAAGCAGCAGCTGGACAAACACTTGTCAGGGATGCTCTAGACTGATCCTGCACGGAGCAGGGGGTTGGACCAGATGGCCTGTATGGCCCCTTCCAACTCTATGGTTCTAGGAACTAAAAGCCCAAACAGAGGTTTAAACCGGAGCAGAGAGAAGAGAAAGGAGGAGACAGATCCAGAGAAAAGCACAGAAACTCCCGTGATTATCAGGGATGCTCCCAGTGAGTGCCAGGAAGGTGAGACAATTGGAAAAAATTGCATGGCTCCCCAAACCAATTTTCAGAGCTTTGCCGAACAGACACACACCCGGATTTTGTATCCAGAAGTGTGGGGTGGGAAACATTCCACGGCTTTAAAAGTTTTCCATTTCTAAAGAGCTGTTGTTTCGTAAAATTAACAACAATGACTGGAAGCGATTGCCAACTCAGTATTAGGCAAGCTCGACAATGCCAAAGTCGTAATTCATGTTTTTTCAGGCCACTATCCCTTGGAGTTGCATGAGAGAGTACATGGAACTTTTATTTAATTTATGCCAGGGGGAAAGGAGAGAGGAAACACACCATCGACACATGTAACAATCCAAAGTTTAAAATCAAGTTATGAGTTCAACTGATCGACAGGCAGCCAAAGCTAAAAATTCTTATTTGTATGTCTCCTCTCAGATGGGCGGAAGGGATAGTGTCTTCCACTGGGCTGATGTGGAACTAGCAAGTCATGCAAGCGAAGATACAGAGAGTGATGATGAAACTGAGGTACTCAAGCAACCTCACGGAAAAGAGTTAAATTCTTCTTTGAGACGGATGAGCGGGCTATGACATCCATGGGCTCTTGGGCACAGTTCTTTGGGTATGTTAAAATTAGAGAGCAATCCTATGCAAAACCACTCCAGTTTGGTGGTGGAAAGTGCCATCAAGTCTCAACTGACTCATGACAACCCCCATCGGGTTTCAAGAAAGATGTGTTTAGAGGTGGTTTGCCATTGCCTGGCTCTGCATCACAACCCTGGACTTTCTTGGTGGTCTCTCAGTTGAATACTAACCAAGGCTGATCTTGCCAGTTTGGTATCGTGGTTAGGAGCACGGACTCTAATCTGGAAGAACTGGGGTTGATTCCCCACTCCTCCACATGCAGCTGCTGGTGTGACCTTGGGCCAGTCACAGTTCTCTCAGAGCTGTTCTGGAAAGAGCAGTCCTTGAAAGAGTCCTCCCAGCCCCGACTACCTCACAGGGTGCCTTTTGTGGGGAGGGGAAGGGAAAGGAGTTTGTAAGCCGCTCTGAGACTCCTTTGGGTAGTGAAGGGCAGGGTATAAATCCAATCTCTTCTTATTCTTATTCTTCTTCTCTGTACTTTTTCCAGCACAGAGAAAAATCCTAAGAAAGAAAAGCTTTGTATAAAAGCCTAGAGTAGACCTTGTCGAGATCTTTCCTTGGGGGATGTACAAGCTACTCTGCAGCAGCCGATGAGCTACCGGTAGCTCAGCAGCTCCGCTATCTGACGAAGGTCCCTGATTAAGGGTATCAGAATTTCTCCTTGAATATTTGTGTCACAGGTAAGAAGGGGCTGTGGCACACCTGCTTTATCTTGAAGCAGGCCACTGGTCCATCAAGGTCAGTTTTGTCTACTCAGACTGGCAGCCGTGCCCCAGGGTCTCACATCAGCTCCTGCCTGATCTTTTTAACTGGAGGTGTCAGGGATTGAACCTGGGACCTTCTGCATGCCAAGCAGGTTCTCTGCCACTGAGCCACAGCCCCTTCCTGCAGCCTAGAGCTCTCAGAGCTGCCTCTCCTTGGCTGCGCTGTGACCTGGTTGAGTGAGCTGGAGCAGGGGTGGGCAGAAGGCGAGGGCACCCTGCTGGCGGATCATCTGCTGCAGAGGTTCTTGCAAAGGCAAGCCGGTCTGGCCAAGATCATGCCCTGACACAGCAAGGCACTTCTTAAGCAAGATTTATATATACTCAGGATCGCTTAACACAGATTAGCCGTTAAGGGATCCAGAACACAAGCTCTTACTTGGTAAATTTGAAAATACATTAGTGGGTCACTAGGGTTATGTTTTTAAGTGGACCACACAACCCTGAAATCAGCTCGCCTCCTGGCAAGATGTAAAACTGAAGTGCAGAGAGGCCTCTTTGGGACAGAAACACACATTCAAACAGCATTTCCCATTGAACATATGATTATGGAGTGTCCTATATTCAACGAGCTGAGGGCTAATTTAAGATAAAGGTAAAGGTTCCCTTGCTCGAAAGCCAGTCAAATCCGACTCTAGGGTTGCGGTGCTCATCTCCGTTTCAAAGCCGAAGAGCCAGCGCTGTCTGAAGACGTTTCCGTGGTCATGTGGCCGGCATGACTAAACACCCAGGCACACGGAACGCTGTTACCTTCCCACCGAAGTGGTACCTATTTATCTACTTGCAATTTCTTGCTTTCGAACTGCTAGGTTGGCAGGAGCTGGAACTAGAGACGGGAGCTCACTCCGTCATGCGGCACACTCGGGTCTCGAACTGCTGAACTACCGACCTTCCACGGCCTGCAGTTCAGCCTCTTAACCACTTGAGCCACCGCAGCTCCTGAGGGCTAATTTAGTCACCCGTTAACTTAAAAATAAGGAACTGCTAAATGTGAGAGCCCAGGTGTCATGGCTACTATCAGATACAAATGACTGTGTCACCCTCTCAGTGGCAAAATTCAGAGGCGCAATAATCAAATATAAGAGAAATAATACTGAGGAAGGTCTTTCAGAATAATTTTTGGTTCTAACTTCTGCTTAAGGCGATAGCTATATGAGCAGTACTAGATAGATAGATAGACAGATCCATAAGAAAGCTAAAAACTCAGCAGATTAAAAAGATATTAACATGACTATTTACAAATATGGAACAATGACACTTTTTTCCCTGAAAAAGCGACTAAAAGGGGAGAAGTGGAAAGACTGACAACAAAAGGTGGGCATAGAGATATAAAATTTCCAGAAATTTTGAAGCTATCAGTAGAAGAAACAGAAATTTGTCAGAAAAAGATAAATATGTAATGCTTGCTGTCCTATGAAACCTAAACCTATTTTGCTGCTTTAACATCATAACATAAATGCATCATTTATAAGTGCCAGCCTATGTCTTTGTATTAATTGTCATGTTTATGGAATTTCAAAGTAGAAATGCCTAGTTCTGTACAAGTAAAACTGCGGTTCTATTTCACTTCAGTATTGGATGCATTAGCAAGCTGCTGGATCCTGTACTATCTTAGCACATTTCATGCATTCGAAAATGGGGAAAAATCCAACTTTTTTTCATCGCTCCTCAAAATTTTCCATCAGAAAGACTGGGAGGGGGGATTCTGCAGACATTCGTGCCATACCTTTTCAGCAAATGAAACCTTGTCTCAAAAACAATTTCACTTTTTTTGGAATATATTTTGCATGTGTATGTGTGCTTATTTTTTTCAGCGTTCCCCAAAACTCCCCATTTTTCCCCACTGGCAAATAAAAAAAAAAAAAGCTGTTGAGAGGAAGAAAAACAAAAAATATTGTTTTCCGTGACCCTTCTTGTCTCGGTGCCCTTTCGTGTCGGGGGGGGGGGGGGGGGGAGTGGAGGAACTCATTCACCTGACCTCTTTCTTCACAGGTTCAAAGAAGCCAGAGGCTGCGTACTTTTTAGAATAAAAGTAAAACTCCCCCTCAGGTAAATATTTTGCAACCAAGGATTTTAAAAAAAATAATAATGCTAGGCTTGTTTCCTTTTTAAAGCTGAAGATATTCAAGTATTTTACTGAACATATTTCCCTGAGTGTTTGTAAGGATTGGAAACCATTACCTGACAATCGTGTGCTTTACTAAATTTGTTTCTTGCCACCAGGGCTTTTTTTGTAGAAAAAGCCCAGCAGGAACTCGTTAGCATAATAGGCCACACCCAACAGCAGAAACACATTAGCATATTAGGCCACAGCCCTGACAGAGCAGCTCATTAGCATATTAGGCCACACAGCCACGTTACCAGAAGTGTAGTCATCCAGCCACACCCACCTTTTGCTTCTTATTCTGCTTACCTTGTTTGTTGTCAAAACCAGGGCTCTTTTTTTTGCATGTTAGCCCACACACCCCTAATGTAGCCAATCCTAATGAGTTCCTGCTGTTGGGTGTGGCCTATTATGCTAATGAGTTCCTGCTGGGCGTGGCCAACTTGGGAGCCAGCCGGAACTCCGTTCCTGTGCGTTCCTGCCCAAAAATAGCCCTGCTTGCCACAATCTATGTTTCTTGGTTTTTTAAAGACAACGAACTTGAACATTACTTATGGAAAAATACAATAAGAATGGAACAAACCTACGAAACCCAGGAGATGCTGAGCTAAGCAAAGAAGCCTCCTCACAGACCCACCAAACTCCTTGCCACGAAGCAAAACACCAATCTATCTTCTATGTGTGGGATTTTTTAACTTCACAGTCTTAAGGCCTAGAAGCATTTTTTTAAAAAAACCCTTTCAGGTCAAAGGATTCTAAAGCATTTAACAAGTTCCTCACAGTTCCTCACTGGATGCCGCGCTCTGTGGTGAAATTGTGCTCGTGTGGAAATTCGGAGCCGCTCCCTGTCTGCACCCGTTCTCCTGAGCCACCCTGAAGGACTCACCATTGTCACTGCTGTTATTTTCCTCAATGTTGATGGGTTCGTTGAGGTTTTTCTCTACCGTCCGGCTCCCCCGCAGCGTCATAGACAGCTGCCTCTTGATCTTCTTCATCCGATCCATGGTGGGGAAATTGCTAGTGTCACTGCCGTGAAAAGAAAAAGAAGGTTACCACACTCTAGACGTACAGGCAAATTGTCCCTTGGTGCAGGCCGTGGCAGGTGCAATTAAACATTAGATCTGGACCTTCCGGCCCTAAAGGAGGATCTTTGTGGAGCACAAGAAAAAGTTAGCGTCAGTAATCCAAGTGCAGAGCCATTCAACGATATATGCCGGCACACTAAAACATGACATAACTATCTCCTGGCCAGATTGTGGCCACCGAGCTTCAGGGTTTGCTTTCCATCACTGTTTATACAATTATAAAGCCCACCCTCAGACGTTTCCAAGTCTTCCGTTGTCCTTGATGAGGATGGTAAAAGAAGGAACACCCTACTGGGGAAGTGGTCCCAGGGGGCACAACAGCCCACAATACTGAACCACTTTGACCCACGTTAATGTGAAATATTATTAGTGTTCTGAAGGAATCCTGACCAGAAGGCACTCCCGTAATCTGCACTGGAGGAACTTTATTCATGGGAAATGAGCCGGTGGTGGGGTTTAGTGGTCAGAGTGTTGGACAAGAACCTGGGATCCAGTCCTTGAACTCCCATGATGCTCTGAGGGTGACTTTGGGCTGGCTATTCTTCTACCTCATAGGGTTGTTGTGAGGACAAAATGGTAGGAGGGGAACCACGTAAGTTCACCTGAGTCACATGGAAGAAAGAAGTGATATAGATCCATGCATCAGCAATGGGGGGGAAGTGTTCCTCAGAACATTAAGAAAATGGTTATGCAATCATCCTTCTTATTGTTTCCAACTATAACAATGACAACCCATGACAGGTCTTTGTCATCAAAGTTATTAGCTTCCTAGCTCATTTTTAGGGATGGATTTCTCGTCTCTCCAGTTCTATAACAAAGCTGGCGTTACCTAGCAGTTAAAGGCTTCGCAGGCCTGGTGCCAGCGAGCTTCAAGTCACTGAGGGGAAGTGCTCATGTGCTACCTTAAATATATTCTCAAATTTCAGCTCTGCAATGAAAAACATACAGAGTTAAAGCTGCTCTTCTCTATAAGTGAAGCCATGAGCACAACATTTTAGCCCGTGTTCGTCAGAGAAGACCACCCAGAACCACATAAAAAATGTTTCAGGACTAAAGATCAGTTGGCTGTCCCAAGTAATGTGAAATCTGAAAGGCCTAGAAGTAAAGGGCATCTGAGAGCCCACCTGAGGAAGAAACAGCACAGGGAGAATGTGTTGCTCAGCCTGCCAGTTAAGATCTGCCTGTTCTCTCTGCCCCCATCTTCAGTGGTGAGGCGGGTGGCAAGCAGTGACAGGGCCTTTTCAGTAGCGGCACCTCACTTGTCAGACACTTGAGGCTCCACCAGGCACCTGCACTGCTTTTTTAAAGGCAGTAGCCCAAAATGTTTCTGTTCACCCAGGCCTTTCATTAAGGGGTTGACCTTTTAACCCTGTTTTAGTCTGCAAAGTGTTATTTTAAGCTGTCGGTGACTTGGTCTTTGTTTTTATGCTGAGTTTAAATTCATATATTTTAATGCTTTTGTTTTTACTATTTTTTCTTAATTTGGTAAGGCGCCTCAGGCAGGTTCCTGGAGAAGCAGCACCCAAAAAAATGGTAAATAAACAAGAGGGGTAGCTGTTTGGGGAAGGATATGGGCAACATGTGTGTGGAATTGGGGGCTGATGATCTATGAGGAGATTTTAGGAAAGATCCTGGAGCCACGTGGCAGCCATTTCAGAGTTCAAGAGACTGGGGCACCCGAATCCGCTACGGTTGCCAAGTACTTACCGCAATCTGGCGGGGGACACATGCTCCCCGGCCGGAACATTTCTCCTTGTAACGCACCATGCCGTCACCAGGAAATGACACTGGGCGACGCTCTGGAAATGGGGCTGAAAATTCGATGGTACCATCGAATTTCTGGCCCCATTGCCAGAGCGTCGCCCAGCATCACTTCCTTGCAACGGCATGGTGCGGGACGTCTGTTGTCCCCGCAGGAATAATCCTGCGAAGACGTCTTCATCCCCCGCCGAATCACGGTAAGTACTTGGGAAGCCTGGAATCCGCTGACTGCACAGTTAAACCTTCCATGATGGCTACTCTGACTTTCCAGATTTCTGAGCAGGTTTGGCAAGGTGAGGTCTAACACCGTGGTTAACGGCTACAGATGACTGCCTTCCCAGGTGTCGCACAGAAAGCTTTCCGGGGGCCTCTCACATGGTTTCTGCTTCTCTGAACCCACCCAGAGTCTCTCTGTTCTGAAAACCGCTAGTCATCTGAATCCACTCCCTGAGAACGGTTGTGAGAAGATGCATTTTTGAATGACAACAGTGGGGCCCGCACAGCAGCCCGTGCTACTGCTTGGTTAACCCTATTTGGACCCTATCTCCAGGTGGCAGTCGAAAAGAGCAAGAGACCAGTAGCAGCTTAAAGACTAACAAAATTTGTGACAGGGAATGAGCTTTCGTGAGGCACTGCTCACTTCTTCAGATACCTGAAGAAGTGAGCAGTAACTCACGAAAGCGCCTCCCCTGCCACAAATTTTGTTGGTCTTTAAGCTGCTGTTGGACTCTTGCTCTTTTCGACTGCTACAGAGAGACTAACATGGCTACTCATCCGGAGCCACCTCCAGGTGGGGCCTGGACATCTCCTGGAATTACAATGGATTTTCTGACTGGAGAGAGCAGTTCCCTTGGGAGAAAATGGCTGCTTTGGAAGGCGGAGACTCTGGCATTCTACCCCACTGAGGTCCTTCCCCACCCCAAATCCTGCCCTCCCCAGACTCCACCCCCAAAACCTCCACAAATTTCCCAACTTGGAACTAGCAACCTGAGGGCCAAAGGAGGGAGGGAGGCCCACATGTGTTCTGGCTACCACACAGCACCTGACAACGGGGTTCCTCTAACAGATGCACAGCCTTTCTGCATCTGCAGAGAGGCCCAGAAAGGAAGGGCAGGTAAGCAAAGCTACAGGGTGAGGAGTTAACAGCCGCATGGGCACCACCCAATGAGGTGTGACTTGGCTCCTTGGGCCACTGCCCAGTAATACAAACACAGGCACTGCCTCCTCCTCAGGCCCTGCTTGATAGGAATAACCAAGAAACACGGCGCATACAGTGTGCTGTAGAGGCCGTGTGTGCGTATGTGGAGGAACACAAGCAGGTTGGGATCAAGGAAGCACAATGAATGATATATTCACACTTGTGTTTTCAGTTTGCCACGTCAATCCTGCGTTATGCCCACACATACAGAGAACCTCTCCCACTCTTGGGATTTTTTTACTTCCCTTCCTCCAAGCCTGTGGCTTTCCAACTACCTTCCAGGACAGGGGTCTCCAACATGGAGCCCCTGGTGCCCACTGACACTTTTTCTGGCATCCATCAAGTGTTTTTTACAAAGCTGGTCGGGCCAGGCAGGGCTTTTGCCCAGCAAAGCTTTTGGATGGATGCTGCAGATTTGATTGGCCGTGCAGATGGTTAAAAGTGTCGCTTTGGCAGCAGCTGCCACCACAGCACACTATGTGACTGAGGTAAAACTAGGGCAATCATTTTGTGGCTGGCTCCCCCTCCTGTGGCAGCCATTTTGTGTCAGAATTCCAAAGGTGCCTGCAGGCTCAAAAACTTTGGGGATCCCTCTTCTAGGGAGCCCTGGGATTCCTTGAAGGCTTTATTGTGGGTTCCTTCATGAGAATATCAGGAATAGCGGACAAACTTTGCTGAGAGGTACTCCCTCAGCAACTCAGGGCTCCGTATGTTCTTGGGCTCACTCTGTTTGTGCGGTGTGAATGTGACGCCCACAGGCCCGGCCAGAACCCCCTGGGAACCGAGCATGGTGCTCATCAACCCTTCACAGAATCCTCCGCCACACAAAGAGCGACGTGGCAAAGTTCCTTGTTTGACAAGTCAACGCAGAAAGAGTTCCTTGAGGCAAAAAGCGCAAAACTCGCTGATCTGAGGTGCCAAAGGTTGCCGGGGCTGGACATATCACAACCGGTGGGCATGACAGAAATAATAATAAGAAGCTTCCCCTATTAACAGGCAATGGGTTGGGTTTTTTTGTTCCATACTTATTACCATATTTGGAGAGGAGAAGAAATTTACCCCCGGGTCAATCTGGCTAGCAACACAATTAGCATAATTCATTCTAAGCACATAATTGGGGAGGTTGTGTGTGTCTGTCTCTGAATGTCTGTGTGTCTACATGCGCACCACCCACTCACACAAAAGGCCCATCCTTGACACGGCGCTGAGAGGAAAGATGATTTCATCCAAGGTTCTGAACCAGCCGGCGTTTGGTCAGAAAGCTGTACTTGTGGGTTTTCCTGACTGCTTTCATCTACCTCTTGAGCCTTCCTGTAATGAAGGGTAGGGATTAAATTTAGCACCAAAGGGCTGGCACGCACGAGGAAACTGCCTGGTCTGGGCACGTAACTGGCAGATACATCCAAATACTGCCAGAATTGTAGGTGACGGGTTTGTTCGGGGCCAGGTCTCTCCCAATGTAACACAGGCCCCTTTTCTGAGATGGGGGAGGGCACGGAAGGATCCAAGTGGGCCAGGGGCTGTAGCAACCCACGCAGCTGCATCAGAAAGCCACAGATCCACTCTGCAATGCCTTTGACCAACAAGACCAAAATATACTATTACGGAATATTAGACACTCGCTGTCCACTCCAAGTACTACTGCAGCTGAAAAGAGAGTAGGAGATAGTTTAAATCAACAACCTCGGTGCGGCCTGCCTCCCACCAACCCCAGTGCATCCCATAAGCCACGCGCCAGGCCTCGAACATGAGGATCACCACCAGTGTTCCCTCTAAGCTGAGTTAGTGTGAGCTAGCTCACAGTTTTTTAGCCTCTGGCTCACACATTTTTGTCTTCACTCAGGATGGCTCCAGAGCAAACTAATTTATGCAACAGCCAAATCGCTTGCTCACAACTTTAAAGCCAGTGGCTCACAAAGTAGAATTTTTGCTCACAAGACTCCACAGCTTAGAGGGAACATTGATCACCACCCTTCATGGGTTGTCCACTGACCCCAAACCCCCAAACCAACCGCCCACCTTAGATTGCTCTTGCACCTTGATATTCACGAATGCCCTTTAGTCTTCTAAGGGGTCTAGAGTTGCTAGAGCCCCCTGGCCACTGGCAGGGGATGGGGGTGGGTAGAGTGGCCAGCTCCAGGTTGGGAAACTCCTGGAGATTTGGAAATGGAGACTGGAGATCACAGGGACCTCAGCGGGGTACAATGCCATAGAGTTCAGCCTCCAAAGCAACCGTTTTCTCCAGGGGAATGGATTTCTGTAGTCTGGAGATGAGCTGTAATTCTGGGGGGTCCCCAGGTCCCACTTGGAGGCTGTCATCCCTAAAAGGGGTCCGAAAAACCCAAACCAGATTGGTGTAGTGGTTACGTGCGCGGACTCTAATCTGGGGGAACTGGGTTTGATTCCCCACTCCTCCACTTGCACCTGGCTGGATTACCTTGTGCAAGCCGCAGTTCTGGTCAGAGCTGTTCTAGAAAAAACAGCAGTTCTCTCAAGAGCTCTCTCAGCCCCGCCTACTTCACAGGGTGTCTGTTGTGGGGAGGGGAAGGGAAAGGAGTTTGTAAGCCGCTCTTGAGACACCTTTGGGTAGTGAAGGGCGGGGTATAAATCCAATCTCTTCTTCTTCTTCTTCTTTATATATTTGATATTGCAGCTGCTGGATGACCTTGGGCAAGCCATAGTTCTTTTCGAGCTGTTCTCTCAAGGGCAGTTCTCTCAGAGCTCTCTCAGCCCCACCTACCTCACAGGGTGACAGAACTATGCCTTGACCAAGGTCATCCAGCAGCTGCAAGTGGAGGAGTGGGGAATCACACCCAGTTCTCCCAGATTAGAGTCCGCACACTAATTTATGCAGTAGCCAAATCGCTCGCTCACCGTTGTAATGCCAGTAGCTCACCAAGTAGAATTTTTTTGCTCACAGGACTCCACAACTTAAGAGGGAGCACTGGTCTCAAGGCCACGGAGAACAAAGCAGACACACACGTACACACACCCCAGGCGACACATGCAGATAACTTGGTCAGAAGCTGTCTGGAGAAGACTGCGCTCCCAGACCCTGACCCCTTGACGGAAAACAGCAGCTCTAAGTTATCGCTAAATCTGGCCTTGCAGCTTCTGCGGCATCAGATCTGCAAGCGGCTGCCAGAATCGCAGTTCTGTCTACAAGCTGCTGTTAAACACCTTTTCTGCAGTGATAAGCTGCCCAGAGGAGCCCTCTTAACCTGCCTAGAAACATGCTGCTTTAGCGCTGATCAACACCTGTGCATGCACTCTCTTCCTATATATTTTCAAAGAAAATCCCAGTTTGTTGCCACAACAGCCACCACAGAGAGACTGGCAACCCTCCTCCAGGCCACACCTGGAGGTTGGCAACCGTAGTCAGCAGCCATGGAGGTTAAAAACCAGATACGGTCCTTCTGCCTTTAATAGTTGCGTGGAAAAGGACAGCTCAGGCAATGCTCCCCTCTAAGCTGTGGAGTCTTGTGAGCAAAAATCCTACTTGGTGAGCTACTGGCATTAAAGCTGTGAGCGAGGGATTTGCCTGCTGCATAAATTAGTTGGCTCTGGAGCCATCTCTTCCTGAGCTAGGACAACAAATGTGTGAGCCAGAGGCTAAAAAAATGTGATCTAGCTGACACTAACTCAGCTTAGAGGGAACACTTCTCAGCAGGTGCAGATTGCCATAGGAGCCAGAGAAGCTGTGCTTGATGAAATCTGCTGGCTCTTCGGCTTGGAAACGGAGATGCACACCGCACCCCTAGAGTTGGATTTGACTGGCTTTCGACCAAGGACAACCTTTACCTTTACTAGTTCTCCTATATATATGCTTTTTAAGGAATATGTTTTTAAACATTCAGCTATCTACAGCTGGACATAATTCACAAATGTTGATGAAAGACAATTGTTATTTATAATAACTTTCTTATAATGAAAGTTATTTTTTTTTAAAAAAAGAACAGGGGACAATGCCATAGAGTCCACCCTCCAAAGCAGCCCTTTTCTCCAGGGGAACTGATCTCTATTGCCTGGAGGACAGCTGTAATGGTGGGGAGATCCCCAGGCCCCACCTGGAGGTTGGCAACCCTCTGGCACCCTTAAAGACCAGCTTTTTAAAAAAAAAATCAACTTGCATTCTCCAAGCATCCCTTTACAGTTCTGTCCAATATTAGAAATCCCCTCCAAAGGCAGATTCAAGAGTAGCTCTCCCAGCAGCCTGTATTCTATTCTTTCCGACATATGGCTCTGATTGTTCTCTGCTGGAACACCGGCTTCTGTCACCGTGTGTGCTGAACTCTGATGGCTAGATGTAAAAATATCCTATTTTCACACTTTGGTGTTAATCGGAGCACCTCGTTACCACTGTTACACCAAATCTCTCCTTTCTGGCTCGTGGAGAAGTCTCCTAACAACCCCGATCTCCTGGTGAGTCAGCCCCAAGGGTCTTATTAGATGTGTCACCTATAAATGCGCCAGGCAGCATACAAGTGTTCGGAGCATGATTTCCTATTCCAAAATGCTTACCGCTTTTAGAAAAATCACCAAACAGCACACACAATGGGGAAGGGTAAAGGAGGGTGGGACCCGGGCTTTCTTGGTAGGGGCTTTCTGGGGGAGGGGCTGTGGCTCAATGGAAGAGCATCTGCTTGGCATGCAGAAGGTCCCAGGTTCAATCCCCTGTATCTCCAGTTAAAAGGATCAGAGAGTAGGGTATGTGAAAGATCTCAGCCTGGGACCCTGGAGAACCGCTGCCAGTTTGAGCAGACAATACCGATCTTGATGGACCGATGGTCTGAATCAGTATAAGGCAGCTTCATGCGTTCAGCTTCTGGCGTACATGTCATAACATCAGGGGTAAAGGTCCATTAAAATAAATAAACAAAATAAGCACGGAGGTTAGCTTCTAGACCAGGGGTGTCAAACATGCGGCCTGGGGGCCAAATCAGGCCCCCAGAGGGCTTCTATCAGGCCCGCAGTGGAACTGGCTGTCTTCTGCTGCTTCTTTCAGTTCTGCTGCTGCTCAGTCATCATAGGTTTGCAGCTTACAGATACACGCCTGAACAGCCTACTCAAGATTGCAACAGCACAGACATTTTGATGCAATCATTCAGAGCAAGAGGTGTCAGTTATCAGATACTGTTAAATAAACAAAATATTGCAAGAGTGCTAATGTTTTAAGCATGTTTTTACTTTAAGTAAAAGAACAACCTTTGTGTTTGTGTCCTTTATACAGTTTATCTCTCCACTACCTGATATTACATTTTATGACACACATGGCCTGGCCCAACAAGGTCTCATTTATGTCAGATCCGGCCCTCATAACAAATGAGTGACACCCCTGTTCTAGACTATTAAAATCATATAGCTGTTTCGGATTAAAGTCTATCCAGAACTACATCCATGAAGACTAATTTATTTGTGTTTGTTTATATCCTGCTTTTATCCTCAGCTGGGACTCAAAATGGCTTAGAAAATCCTTCTCCCCTCCTCTGCTTTCTCACAACAACAATCCTGCAAGGGAGACCAGGCTCAGAGTTTGTGACACGCCCCACAATCACCCAGTGAGCTTCCATGGTAGAAGAAGAGATTCGAATCCGGGGGGGTCTCTCATGCTTCTATGACTGGGCAAAACTCTCCCCTATTAACCAAATATCCCAATAGGCTCAAGGTGGCTTAGAGGTCACAGTTAACACATCACAATGTGAAAAGTGAGTTTTTAAAATCCCGCTTTTCTCCAGACTTTCCATATCATCCCCCTCCTCTATTTAATTCTCACAAGAGCCCATCACTCTATCCCAGCAAGCTTAAGATAGAGGTAGATATTCGAACCTGGGCCTCCCAGGATCCATCTGACACTCTATCCACTATGAAACGCCATCCCTTGTGGTCAAATCTTGAATGTAATTAGAATAAACGGATTGAATTTTGAAGAGGGAAGCTATGGACACTGTGTGACGACTTAAAGACAACTGAATCTTATATACTATAACCTATAAAATGCTGTACACAGCATTGGTCAGGCCGCACCTGGAGTATTCTGTAAAGTTCTGGAGGCCTCACTTCAAAAAGGATGTGGACAGAATGGAGCACGTGCAGAAGAGAGCGAGGAGGAGGATCGGGGGCCTGGAGACCAAGCCCTGTGAGGAAAGGCTGAGGGACTCGGGAATGTTCAGCCTGGAGAAGAGGAGGTTGAGGGGGACAGGATTGCTCTCTTGAAGTATCTGAAGGGCTGTCACTTAGAGGAGGGCAGAGAGCTGTTCCTGTGGGCAGCAGAGGAGAGGACTCGCAACAATGGGTTTAAATTAAGGGCAGGAAAGCACCGGCTGGATCTTAGGGAAAACCTTTTTACAGTCAGAGTTGTTCAACAGTGGAATCAGCTGCCTAAGGAGGTGTTGAGCTCCCCCTCCCTGGTAGTCTTTACGCAGCGGCTGGACAAGCACTTGTCAGGGATGCTCTAGGCCAGGGGTGGCCAAACCTGCTCAACGTAAGAGCCACACAGAGTAAACATCAGATGTTCGAGAGCCGCAAGACATGAACAAATTTTACACATGTGTTTTTATTTTAAAAATATGCAAATTTGCTTTTTATGAACTTCAAATGAGACTGCCAAAAATAAAAACAGAAGGGGTAAAAACAGATATTGATGATTATATTTATTTGTCCAATGGCATTTGTTTGCTAATGATATCTGTCTGAGAGAGAAAGAGAGAGGTGGAAAGAAAAAGAGAAAGAGAGAGATAAAGAACCAAGAAAGGAAATAGATGGGAGAGAGGGGGGGAGGGTGAAAAAGTATGCCTTCCCTTTGCTTCCCCAGCTGCCCTGCTGGGAGCCACACAACATGTGTGAAAGAGCCACATGTGGCTCCCGAGCCACAGTTTGGCCACCCCTGCTCTAGGTTGATCCTGCATTGAGCACCGGGTTGGACTAGATGGCCTGTACGGCCCCTTCCAACTCTTGTGATTCTATGATCTATGATTCAGAAATCTACTTTTTCTGGATCCAGTTCTGGGCTGGAATAAACGCAGTTCCCCCGGCAGAGCCCTGGCAATGAAGACCGCATCCCCGCTCCAGCGCCCTCTCCCACAGATTCGGGATGTCAAGGGCTGGTGTCCTCGCTGGCGCATGGCCCAGCGCCCTACAGATGCTTGCCTCCCTCTGCGCTCTGTGAAGTAAGCAGGATGTGACAAGTTGGGAGCTCAAGGCTACCAGGCAGGCAGCGAGCGGAGGACGCATGCTGTGAACAGAGATGACAGCCCTCACCTCGCTCTGTCACTCCACGTTAAATAGAATTCCCTCCTGGATCGGAAAGGGGCAGAGGAAAACCTCGATGCCCACGGGGGATAATCACAGAAAGCACAACTCTCGCCCGCCCCGGATGACGCATTCAGAGCAAGCCGGCCTAACCCAGTCGGAGCAACGGGCTCAGCCAAACTCAAACCCTCTCTCCTTCACGGGCTACGACCCACAGCTCTTTGTGCCTCCAAGCGGCAATAAATAAGTTGCCGACTTCCAGGCGGGGCTTGGAGAGCTCCCCGAATTACCACTGCTCTCCAGACTAGAGAAATCAGTTTCCATGGAGAAAATGGTTGCTTTGGAGGATGGACTCCATGGCGTTAATACCTTGTCGAGGTCCTTCTTCTCTCCAAATCCTGCTCTCCTCAGGCTCCACCCCCCAAATCTCCAGGTATTCCCAATCCAGCGTTGGCAACCCTATCTATAAGGTCAGATCCCGAGAGGATTCCCAAGCACTGAGGGAGGGGCATTTTTGCCAATCCTCCCTCCCACTGCAGACCTCTAACTCCACCCCCCCATGCTGTTTCAGCGGGTCCCCTCTCCCATACGAGCAGCAATTGGGGAGTGGACATTTTGGGCTACAGCAAGAGGGCAGGAAGCCCTTTCTATCAACAGGTGCGTTCCGCAACATTCAATCCAAATTAGGATTTCACGTCGTCCAAATCACCTCGCTTCTGTCCCATTTCGTATTCTCTCCATAACTGCGGCATCTGATCCACCTCTACTGCCCTCCTTGTGCATGTTTGCTCAGAAGGAAGCCCACTGAGATCAATGGGTCTTACTCCTCAGTAAGTGTGTATAGAGAGAAGAAGAGAAGAGATTGGATTTATACCCCGCCCTTCACTACCCAAAGGTGTCTCAGAGCGGCTTACAAACTCCTTTCCCTTCCCCTCCCCACAACAGACACATTGTGAGGTAAAAGAAGAAGAAGAGATTGGATTTATACCCCGCCCTTCACTACCCAAGGGAGTCTCAGAGTGGCTTACAAACGCCTTTCCCTTCCCCTCCCCACAACAGATACCCTGTGAGGTAAAAGAAGAAGAAGAAGAAGAGATTGGATTTATACCCCACCCTTCACTACCCAAAGGTGTCTCAGAGCGGCTTACAAACTCCTTTCCCTTCCCCTCCCCACAACAGACACCCTGTGAGGTAAAAGAAGAAGAAGAGATTGGATTTATACCCCGCCCTTCACTACCCAAAGGAGTCTCAAGGCATCTTACAAACTCCTTTCCCTTCCCCTCCCCACAACAGACACCCTGCGAGGTAGGTGGGGCTGAGAAAGCTCTTGACAGAAACGGCTCTTTTTCAAGAACAGCTCTTATCAGAACTACGGCTTGCCCAAGGTCATCCAGCCAGGTGCAAGTGGAGGAGTGAGGGATCAAACCCGGTTCTCCCAGATTAGAGTCCGCGCACTTAACCACTACACCAAACTGGCTCTAGCATCGGTCATCCAAATTTCTTCTGTTCTTTTCAACTGTTCCACCCAGTCTTTGTCGCTCTCCCTTATGTTTCAAGAGAGTAGCTGTGTTGGCCCGCCATAGAAAAGCAAGAGTCAAGTCCAGTAGCACCTTGAAGACCAATAAGATTTCCAGGGTGTCATGGAGCTTTGACTCTGAAAAGCTTGGTGGTGCTGGTGGGAAGTGTCATCAAGTCACAGCTGATTTATGGCGACCCCGTAGGGTTATCAAGGTGACAGACACTGAAGATTTTCTTCAGTTCTAAACCGGGTGTTATTCGTTGCTGACCCAGTTTTGAGTAAAGCGATACAGGGACGAGTGTTGTATACAGCAAATTTCTTTCCGTTAATGAGCTGTTGCTGAAGTGCCACGGTCATTTCAAACAGTGCCGCTTCTTTCCCCGCCCTTTTTCGCCACGTGATCTTCCTCGAAGTTTGTTTTTTTTGATGGAGTCAAGGTATCTCAATGGCGCCGCTATAGCACTGAAGTGCTCAACTTAGAACATTCCCCCAAAAAAGTCTACAGAAGATCGCATGGCGAAAAAGGACAGTGGAAAAAAGTGCCATTGTAGGAAATGCTATGGACATTTTAAACAGCACACCACAGTGATCCAGAAGTGCAACAAAGGGGTAGAAAACGGACGAAAGCAGTTTCCCTCAAAAGCGACTCAATCATGCTTTGCTAACCCGATGCAAGCGGGTTTGTACGAACAGGTAAATAAATTCTGCCAGCAGCCGGTTACTAAAATGGGTCTGTCTGAAATGACAGGAAAAGACCATTAGCAACCACTAAAACGGAATACAAAGGCAGTTTGAAAATGGCCACTCAGAAGAAGAAAGAGATTGGATTTATACCCCACCCTTCATTCAGAGTCTCAGAGTGGCTTACAGTCTCCTTTCCCTTCCCCTCCCCTGTGAGGTAAGTGGGGCTGAGACAGCTCTTTTGAGGACTGCTCTTGAGCGAACAGCATTGAAAGAACTAGTGACTGACCCAAGGTCACACCAGCAGCTGCATGTGGAGGAGTGGGGAAACAAACCCAGTTCTCCCAAATTAGAGTCCGCACTCTTAACCACTACACCGAACTGGCTCCCACACCAAACTCAGAAGTGGTTTGCCGTTGCCTGCCTCTGCACTGCAACTCTGGACTGCCTTGGTGGTCTCCCATTCAAATACGAACCAGGGCTGACCCTGCTTAACTTCTGAGATCTGACAAGATCGGGTCAGCCTGGGCCGCCCAGGTCCAGGGATCGAAAACTTACTCTCTGTAAATCTTGTTGCTCTTTAAGGTCCTGTTGGAGTTGAATCTTGCTGCCTTACGTCGGCTGCTCTCTCAGTGAACATCTGCCAGGTGCCACCTTTCCCTCTCTCTCCAAATCCCTCCCCCGAACCCAAATCATTCCTGGAAGCTTTGGACATAACCCTTCCGTCCCCCCGTCCCCCCACATCTGAAATGAAGCTCAGATACATTCATCTACATTCATCCTTGGTTTACCCTCACTTTTCACTTCTCTCCCCCACTGTTGAAACTGAAGATGGCAACCCGCCCCTTGGGCAGATAGATGCCTGATCTTTTTACGTTATGTTGCAGCTATGCCTGTATTATTCATACAGCCGCAGCAGCTCCCCTGACTGCTGGATATTTGATATTGGTTTTAAGGGGGGAGGAGTACATATCCTCCCCTTATCCCTTGCAGGAATGTCCAGCAGTGGGGCCAGGACATTAGAAGCCCTCCCACTGTTGACCCCCCCCCCAAGCACCAAGAAGACAGAGCATCACTTGCCCCAGAGCCCCTAGCTATACCTTGTGGCTAATAGCCACTGATGGACCTCTGCTCCATATGCTTATCTAATTCCCTTTTGAAGCTGTCCATGCTTGTAGCACCCACCACTTCCTGTGGCAGTGAATTCCATGTGTTAATCACTCTTTGGGTGAATAAGTACTTCCTTTTATCCGTTCTAACCCGACCGCTCAGCAATTTCATGGAGTGCCCACGGGTTCTTGTATTGTGAGAAAGGGAGAAAAGTACCTCTTTCTTTACCTGCTCTTTCCCATGCATAATCTTATAAACCTCGATCATGTCACCCCTCAGTCGTCTTTTCTCCAAGCTAAAGAGCCCTAAGCGCTTTAACCTTTCCTCATAGGGAAAGTGTTCCAACCCTTTTATCATTTGAGTTGCCCTTTTCTGCACTTTTTCCAAAGCTATAATATCCTTTTTAAGGTGTGGTGACCAGAATTGCACACAGTATTCCAAATGAATACAGTCTACTACATGGGGGTCAGATACGATTTCTACTGGCATTGGACTGAGCTATCATGAGTACAGCACTAAGGGTGGAGAGGAAGAGAAGTTTCCTCCCCTAGCCTGGGAAGGCTACAGAAAATAGTCTTTCGAGAATTCCACTGCTGCAGGCAACCTTGGACATTCTTCGCAGTGGGTTGGCTGAAGATTTAGACAGATCACACAAACAACATGAAGCGGCCCTTTCCCCAACGGTCTGTGTACCAAGGTCAGTATTGTGTACTCCAACTTGCAGCAACTCTCCCGTGGGTCTCAGACGGAGGTCTTTCACATCATCTACTTCCTACCTGGTCCTTTGAGCTGGAGATGCTGGGGATTGAACCTGGGACCTTCTGCATGCAAGGCAGACGTTCCGCTGCCGAGCCACGACCCCTCTCGGGAGTTTTTGAGATTATCTGAAACATCTCAAAACTGGGTTGTATGGATTTGGGGTGGGGAGGAGACCTGGGTTCAAAAGACTGTTCAGCCACACCATTATCTGGCTGGCTTACAACAGGATGGCTACCTTCTAGGCCCTTGTGAGGATGAAGTAGGAAGAAACCCTGATGCACCACTGTGAGTTTTTTGAAGAAAGGTGGACCACCAAAAACAGGAGGGCCTGGCATGATGTGGTCCATGGGGTCGCGAAGAGTCGGACTCGACTGTGCAACTGAACAAGAACCACCACCACCCTCCAAACCTGACTGTAAACAACATCTTTGTGTGCGTACTCTAATCTGGGAGAACCGGGTTTGATTCCCCACTCCTCCACTTGCCGCTGCTGGATGATCTTGGGCAAGCCATAGTTCTGATAAGAGCTGTTCTTGAAAAAAGAGCCGTTTCTGTCAGAGCTGTCTCAAGCCCCACCTACCTCACAGGGTGTCTGTTGTGGGGAGGAGAAGGGAAAGGAGTTTGTAAGCCGCTCTGAGACTCCTTTGGGTAGTGAAGGGCGGGGTATAAATCCAATTTCCATCTCCTCCTCCTCCTCCTCCTCTTCTTCTTCCCCAGTGACATATGTCTGTCTCCCTCTATCGATGTCCTCCACCAGTGGGTGAAGCCTTTTGTCTCTTTGTTAGGCATACCTCCCCCCACCCCCACGTAACCATTACTGGCCCTCCTCCCTGGTTCTGTTATTGTTTGTTCATGTGCTTCTATGGAATTATTTTGCATTTTTAAATATTGCTTTTAAATGTTTTATCATTTTAATGTATGCCGCCTCAGGGACCCTGATCAGGTGGAAAGGTGGCATAAAATTGTTTTAAATAAGTAAATTAAATAAAGAAGACGGGGCAAACGTCCTTGCATGTGCACGGGTCCTGGAATCCCAAAAGCAATCAACCGCAATTGCCCTTATGAACACTGGGGAACAACACACCAATAGGCCAGTGCGAACGAGGACAAACAACATAGGGTAGTAGAGAAGCAAGCCAGAAAGCCACTGTGGTGGAGTGTGCACTTCATTTGTTTGGCAGAGGGGCCTTCTGAAACCTAAAAAACATGCCGTGCCAAACGGCCCCCGTTCATGACACACAGAGAGGCCAGCATCCGCGGTCTAGAAAATCCCAGCCATCTAAAAATGTAGTGGTGATCAGTGTACCCTCTAAGCTGAGTTAGTGTGAGCTAGCTCAGTTTTTGAGCCTCCGGCTCACACATTTTTGTCTTAGCTCAGGAAGGACGGCTCCAGAGCAAACGAATTTATGCAGTAGCCAAATTGCTCGCCCACAACTCTAATGCCAGTAGCTCACAAAGTAGAATTCTTGCTCACAAGACTCCACAGCTTAGAGGGAACATTGGTGGGGATGCCAGGAAATGAACCAAACTCGCCCCGACCTGGATCGCCCAGGCAAGTCTGATCTTGTCAGATCTCAGAAGCAAAGCAGGGCCGACCCTGGCAAGTATTTGGAAGGGAGACCTCCAAGGAATACCAGGGCTAGGACGCAGAGGCAAGCAATCAAGTCACCTCAAGCCTGGCAGCCATGTCGTGGTTGCTCCCACCCCACTGTGTCAAAATTCCAAAGGTCTCCACCGGCTCAAAAAGGTTGGGGACCCCCAGACTAGGGGGCACGGGTTCGGCCAGGAAGTTCTCCAAGTGACCTTGGCCCAACCTCTCTCTCTCTCAGCCTCCCTTAACTCACAGTATCATTGTGAGGATGAAACGGAGGAGAGAAGAACCTTATATGTTGCTCGGAGCTCCCTGGAGGAAAGGCAGGGTAGAAATGCGCTAGATAGATTTTTATCTCTGCCTACAGCCATATCCATTTACAGCAGAAAACGTTGCCTGCATTTTGTCATGAGTCACACCGTGAAACCCTGCGGTCAAGATACCAATAAGTCTTCCCGCAATCGGCCGCCCCTTCTGTATCCCCCAACCCCCCTTGGGAGGTTAAGACACAAGCCCGATCTCGTCAGATCTCAGAAGCTAAGCAGGGCCAACCCTGGCAAGTATTTGGATGGGAGACCTTCAAAGAATACCAGAGTCGAGAGGCCAGAGGCAGGCTATATCAAGCCACTTCTCTGAACGTCCTCCATGACCCAGTGGGAATCGCCAGAGGTCACCATGACTTCCAGACACAGGCACACACACACATGCAAAATGCAAAAATAACCCCCCCCAAAAAAAAGACACAAGGCAGTGGGAACATTATTGAAGCACACGTGATGTTCTCCTTTGCATGTTTCCTGAGGTTTTTTCCCTTCTGACACACAGCTGAACTATTCCACGTTCATGCCACTATAGTGCCACTGTGGTGAAAGACTGGAAATGAAACCCACGCCTGGAGGAGAGGCCAATGCCTGCCCCACTTTTGGCCCAGAATTCCTTGGAAACCCAATTGTGGATCTTGGCATTTAAATTAAAGCAAAAAAAAAAAATCTCCAATGCAAAGAAAGGGATTTTGAATCTTATTGAGAAGGACCCTTTTGTGGGGCCATGGAAAGTGATTGTTAAGAATGAACTCCAGAGACTTCTGGTCTACGGAACAGCGATGGCGGACGCTCTCCCCACAACGGGGAAGAGCGAATCGCACACCAGCGGCCTGGAGGGGTGCCACCTCAAGTGACACCCCCGCGGAGCCTTTGTGATAGGCTCCGGGCCAGGGGGCTTTTGAGGGGTAGCCTCTTCGACGGCGCAATGCCGGAGAATTGAGGCTTCCCTCCGCCTCGACGGTCCAGTCGCTGAGTGGCCTTCGGGCACAAGCTGGACTGACCAAGACAAGTGCCGGAGATCGAGTGGAATGGTGAACAACCGAGCGCGGTCAGAAATTGACCGGCAATGAAAGTGAGTTCTGGAAAAACGGAGGAGTTTGAAAAGCGATCCCCCCGCGCGGTTGAAAATGCGAATGAGCAGATAACGGACACGAAGGGGGAGAGGGGAGGAAATAAACCAAAAGTGTTTTGAGATGCTTATCTGAATTGCGAAGTTGTTTGGCGAGTATTCCGAATTGCGTGGAAGTGGTTGAAACTGTAAACAAAACCGAAAGATAGCGGCCCAGCAGAGAAAGTTTAAAACGAAGCCGGGCAGTCAGAGTCCGAAACCGGAAGAGGGTGCAGATGTCTACAAACTCCTGGTGGATATGCTTAAGCCGGTGATGGAACAACTCGATGGTATTAACCAGCAATTGACCGTAATGAATAAAAACTTTGCAGCACAGCAGCTTCAGCTGAACGAAACGGAGAAAAAAGTGGAACAGGCAAACGGGAAAATAAAATAAGAGGTCGTCACACACCACAAGCAAGAAGTTGAAGAAAAGGTTGGGAGATGTGGAAACGAAGCAGAATTGCCAAGAGAATCGAGTTTTGCAGATGCAAATGGAAAAAGCTAACATGATTCTCAGATTTCAGGGAGTTCCTGAAACGGATCGGGAAGACTTGAAGAAGGTGCTCAGTGAGATTATCGCTCCAGTAATGGGATTAACAGCGGAAGAGCTTGTAAACGAAATGGAGTCAGCCTATAGGGCATACTCCAATTACATTTTAAAAAATAGCCTACCTGGAGAAATAGTGGTCAGGTTTTCAAGAAGACAAACTAGAGATGCCATTCCAAAAGCAATGTCAGCAACTCCACTGAAAATGGGAAATGTAACCATTAAAACTTTAGAGGACATTCCATTTGAAATCAGACAAAAGAGGAAAAATTACAAGGACTTAATTTCTTTTCTTCAAACTAATGGAATATCGTACAGATGGGCGGTCCCGGAGGGTGTCATCTTTAAGATCAACGATAGAAGAGAGAAGATAGATTCCACTTTTAAAGCTAAAGAATTTTTGAAACGTCAGCTGGGGACAGATGATGAG
>NW_015169832.1:94930-101952 GCF_001447785.1 Gekko japonicus | reverse complement strand
AGGATTCTGCGGCAGAAAAGGGTGCAGGACCTGCCAGAATGGTATACGATTTTAGAGACAGAAAGCCGAAGTAAAGGCAGAAGGGCTTGGAAAATGGCCTTTTGAAGTGAAGAATAAGAAGATGATCAGAGACTTCTCTCATAACAACTAACAAAATAACATATAAATAGCGAACTGTTATAAGCAAGAAGTCTACAAGTATATTGTGATACTAAAACTAATTGTACTAACATTTTTACTAACAGTGAAAAGATCTCCTCCTCTTGGGGTTTTAGTTTAGTGTGGTTTGCTTTTCTTTAACCTTAGTTGTAGTCCCTTTCCTAATATTTCTTTGTAGTTTTGGTAGTATTTGCAAAATAAAAAATATCCCTCCGGGGATTTAAAAAAAGAAGAAGAAGAATGAACTCCAGCGGTTAAGATTCGATGACAAAGATATGGACATCATAAAGCAAATGAGGTCCTCAGTACTGGATCTAGATAAAACAGGTACCTTAAGGAGGGCATGGTATCTACACCTTACCAGCATTCACTGGACCTTTATCGTTAATTTTATTATTCTAGTCATGGCCTGTAATGAAGATTTTTGACTTGGATGTTCTTTGGAGTTCCCTTCTCTTACGCTAGCCAGAGCTCCTCAAAAGACCTAACAATCCCTCATTACAGAAGAGAATTTATGCTCGCTCAGTTAAATTCTTTTCCCTCAGCCATACTGGAAGGCCAGTTCGCTGGCACGGCGTATTTGTACAGAGTTCAGAAGCTAAACTGGGTTGCCTCAGGAGTCCAGGGTCGCTGCGCAGAGGCAGGCAATGACCAATCTGTTCCTCTCTTGTCTTGAAAATCCTATGGGGTCATTATAAATCGGCTGCGACTTCACGGCACTGACCGCCACCAAATGATGGAAGAATGAAGAAAGGAATTAATTTAAAAGGACAGATCCAGACTTGTCTGTACATTCACTACCCAAGGAAGCCTGTTCTTCAAGTCCAACTGGGGAAGGGAAATTCAAAGCCAATCAATGGTGCCACAGCAGAGGACTCCAATCTAGAACCCTTTAAATCAGGGGTGTCAAACATGTGGCCCAGGGGCCAGACCTGGCCCCTGGAGGGCTTCCATCAGGCCCGCAGTGGAACTAGCCATCTCCTGCTTCCAATTCTGCTGCTGCTGCTGCTGCATCATAGCTTGCTTTGCCAGACTCCCTTAATCACTCAGCCTGGGTCCTAGACTCAGAACTCTGAGCATGAGATGTCTGTGGTGAATGTCAATAAATCAAAAGTAGGTTTGCAGCTTACAGAGATAATGTTTTAAGCATGTTTTTATTTTAAGTAAAAAAAAAAACTTTGCATTTCTGTCCTTTATAAAGTTTATATCTCCGCTAACTCACATTACATTTTATGACACACATGGCCTGGCCCAACAAGGTCTCACTTATGTCAGATCCGGCCCACATAACAAATGAGTTCGACACCCCTGCTTTAAATCCCTTGCAAGTTGGCATGGGGGCAGCTCTGTGATAACCATCAGGCCCTCCCCAGGGATACAAGGTTCAGTTGAGGACTCTGATGCGAGTCCCATCTGCCCTTCGCTTGGAGTTCTTCCACTCCCAGGTAAGGCAGAATCAAACATCTGGCTAATTTACGCTGAAGGCGGATCTCCTTTTGCATCGCTTTAATATCATGTGATTTCACAGCCCAGTCAGGCTAATACTTAGTCAGCAGAACAGGGGGGAAAATATTTCTATGGCCCCAGGCTCCTTGGATTTTTCCACATGCTCACCGATTGCTTAGACACCGAACGTTTTGAAGCCGGTAGCAACTACAGCCCCTGCCTGCCAAAATTCAGTGCTGCAGAAGCAAAATGCTTAATCCAAACAGATGCACCCAGGATATCCTACAGTGCAGACACAGCCTATAACTTTTTTGTGCTTGCAAGCAATCACCCTGCTCCAGCTCAGTAAACTTATTTATACCTAATCCTTTCTAAGTCAGGCCTGGGAAATCAGCAGCCAGCAGCGATGTACAGGGCCAAATATATCCCCAGGGTTGAAGAAATCACTTCCCCCTTCCATTTTACTAGCGTGTACTCCCCCATTAAATGAAAAGCACCGAGAAATTAATCTATGGCCTTGCTTTGGTTCCGTATAAGAAAGAGGTGAAAGATCCTAGCTGCTCCAGTACCCCCTCAACATTCCTTATTATCAGAACGAGGGGTCAACATTCCTTCTCTATTAACAGTTACAAGCCCAATCAGCACAGACGTTTGCTAAACTAAATCTAGGTCTTGACCCATTAAGATACCGAGCTAAATGAAAAGCACCGAGAAATTAATCTATGGCCTTGCTTTGGTTCCGTATAAGAAAGAGGTGAACGATCCTAGCTGCTCCAGTACCCCCTCAACATTCCTTCTCTATTATCAGAACGAATCCTCAACATTCCTTCTCTATTAACAGTTACAAGCCCAATCAGCACAGATGTTTGCTAAACTAAATCTAGGCCTTGACCCATTAAGATTTGAGCTCTAAAGATATCAAATGCAGGAAGGTCTATGCAGGTCCTACAGTGACTGCACCCTCCAGGAATTCTGGGTTTCCCAAATTTAGGGAGTACTGCGCTTCCCCGATGCGACCTCCAACCTCAGGACTGCAGAGGTTAAAAGAATCCAAAGCCAGAAATGGCTTTTACTGCACCACCTTCTTACAGATGTAAAAAAACCCGCATCGCCCGATCAAAATTCTTGTAGCCTCACTCTCTGTCTCCAACAGTGGGCAAGCCAATGCATGCTAAGGCATGAACGGAATTGTTCATCCCTTTTTTCTGTCCCAGAAGCTGCTACTAAGAGATTCCATTAAGCTAACACCACTAATATGGGATAGGTCTATTGATAGCTAAAAATTGGGCTATTCCTTAAAAAAAAATTAAAAGCTGTAGACGTTTCAGCAGATCGCAGAAATATTGATGTGGGAAAAGGTTGAATAAATTTCCTTCAGTTTTAGGAGCACCGCTGTTTGAAAAAATTAGGAGCCAGGCTTATTTTTCAGCCTTTGGGGTGTATATGTTAATAGTAATGAAGAAGAGATTGGATTTGTACCCCGCCCTTCACTCGGAGTCTCAGAGCGGCTTACAAACTCCTTTCCCCTCCCCACAACAGACACCCTGTGAGGTAGGTGGGGCTGAGAGAGCTCTTTCAAGGACTGCCCTTTCAAGGACAGCTCTTGTCACAACTATGGCTTGCCCAAGGCCATCCAGCAGCTGCAAGTGGAGGAGTGGGGAATCAAACCCAGTTCTCCCAAATTAGAGTCCCCGCCCTTTAACCACTACACCAAACTGGCAAACATAACTATATGTTCTACTTATTGCTACCCCAAAAGCTTATCCTAAATTCCTCAGAGTGGCTTGTCATTCTTTTTACACAAAATAATTTGATAACAAAATCGTTGTAGTTGATAAATAAATATGGGGTATCTCTGGTTGTGCCCTGACCTGGATAAGCCAAGGTAGCCCAATCTCGTCAGATCTCAGAAGCTAAGGTCAGCCCAGGTTAGCACTTGGCTGGGAGACCACCAAGGAAGTCCAGGGTCGCTAGACAGAAGCAGGGACTTCTGAATGTCTCTTGCCTTGAAAACCGAAACCCATAAATCGGCGGCAACTTTTACCTATAGCTTGCTTTTCTCCCTCATGGGGACCTAAATTGTTCACCCTTCCTCAACTTTATATTCACAACAGCAACCTTGCAAGGTAGGCTAGGATGAGCGATTCTGACGGGGCCAAGGTCACCCGGTAAGCTTCCATAGCAGAGCAGGGACCGACACTCAAACCATTACAACCACAGCGGCTCTCTCAAAAACCGAGGCCATCCAGTTCTACTACTAATATTTCCATTGCCTCAGGCAGAGAAGGCCTAATCATAACATCAGTTCAGGGCACTGCAGTTTAGCCACAATGCCATAAGGAGCAGACACAAGTCAGGAGCAAGAAAGTGATAAATGTTTGTCTGTGAAACATTTGGGGGTGAGGCACAAAGAAGGCCTAAATCCTCACCACTGGCCCGTAGAAGGCCTGTGAGGAAAAGGAAATGGCTGCTAGCATCTTTCAGCTGAGGGAAACAGGGCCCACTAAGCTGCTGAACACGGAGGATGTCAACACACAACGTGAGCAATTCAAAATAGCCAACACAACTTGGTGAAGGGGTTTTGTTGTTGTTGTTCAGTCGCACAGTCGAGTCCGACTCTTCGCGACCCCATGGACCAGATCACGCCAGGCCTTCCGGTCTTCCGCCGTCCTCTGAAGTTGGCTCAACTTCATGTTCGTTGCGTCGATGACACTGTCCAACCATCTCATCCTTTGCCGTCCCCGTCTTCTTTGACCTTCAATCTTTCCCAGCATCAGGGTCTTCTCCAGGGAGTGCTCCCTTCTCATTGGGTAGCCAAAGTATTTGAGCTTCAGTTTCATTATCTGGCCTTCCAGGGAACAGTCAGGGTTGATTTCTTTTAGGATTGACTGATTGGATCTTCTTGCAGTCCAAGGGACTCTCAAGAGTCTTCTCCAGCACCATAGTTCAAAAGAATCTATTCTTCAGCGCTCCGCCTTCCTTATAGTCCAACTCTCGCAGCCATACATGACTACTGGGAATACCATTGCTTTCACCATGCGGACTTTAGAACAGAGCTATTGCTTTGTATCAGACATGAAGGGGTATTTTTGCTGAATGCTGAGCAGCTCCAACTACCTGGTTTACAAAAACAGTTTCCCCTGAAAACGTTTTGGATTAAGAGGGAGGAGAGACGATAAGAAGCTGCCTTATCTAGCCGCTGCTCCTGTTGTCCTCATATTTTTCACAACAGATCACCCTTGTTGTTTCTGATTTTTTTTTTTAAATATCAGCCCCACAGAGAGAGAGGTCTGCCCCCACAGGCAGAACACACGACAATCCATCTTCTGCAGAAAACTCTCCACAGTGGCTGAAGTCTGGTAAACAAGAACCAAAGTTTCTAGAACCGCTCAGGCGGCTAGAAGGCTAGTGGTTTGAAAAAACCTGGCTATTCTTAAACTTCAAGGAGCTCTCGAGTTCCTGCAAGTAGCAATTTGGAGAGGGGGTTGTCTATAACTAAATGCACATTACTCCACGGGTATAATCATGCAACACGGCTCCTCATGGTACAATTATGGTACCCGGCATGGACAGAGCTTGCAGCCTAAACAAAGCAGCACAAATGCATCGGTACTTACGGTCACAGTGTGAGTACCAGTGCCAAATGCAGCCCCATTTGCAAACAACAAATGTAGGGTTGCCAACTCCAGGTTGGAAAACATCTAGAGATTTGGGGGGGGGGAAGAGTCTGAGGAGGGCAGTGTTTAGGGAAGGGAGGGACTTCTATGGGGGATAATGCCATCTTCCAAAATGGCCATTTTCTCCACGTGCACTGATCTCTCTCAACAGGAAGAAAAAAGGAGAAGAAAGAAGAAATGAGGAGAAGGAAGAGGAGGAGGAGGAGAAGATGGAGAAGGGGAAAGAAGAAAAAGAAAAAGAGGAGGAGGAGGAGGAGATTGGATTTATACCCTGCCCTTCACTCCCTGAAGAAGTATCAAAGCGCCTTACAATCCCTTTCCCTTCCCCTCCCCACAACACACACCCTGTGAGGCAGGTGGGGCTGAGAGAGCTCTCTCGAAATCTGCCCTTGAGAGGACAGGCTCTGAAAGAACTTATGACTGACCCGAGGTCATACCAGCAGCTGCATGTGGAGGAGTGGGGAATCAAACCCGGTCTTCCCAGATAAGATCTTAACCACTACACCAAACTGGCTCTCTGCTGTAATCCCAGGAGATCTCCAGCCACCACCTGCAGCTTGATGCAACTTCTGCTGTGTGCTTTGGCTTCCCATCATCAAATTCCCATCAAATTCACTGCCACAGGAGGTGGCGGTGGCTACAAGCATGGACAGCTTCAAGAGGGAATTGGATAAGCATATGGAGCAGAGGTCCATCAGTGGCTATTAGCCACAAGGTATAGATAGAAGCTGCGGTGGCTCAAGTGGTTAAGACGCTGAACTGCAGGCTGTGGAAGGTCGCTAGTTCAGCAGTTCGAGACCCGAGTGTGCCGCATGACGGAGTGAGCTCCCATCTCTAGTTCCAGCTCCTGCCAACCTAGCAGTTCGAAAGCAAGAAATTGCAAGTAGATAAATAGGGACCACTTCGGTGGGAAGGTAACAGCGTTCCGTGCGCCTTGGTGTTCAGTCATGCCGGCCACATGACCACGGAAACGTCTTCGGACAGCGCTGGCTCTTCGACTTGGAAACGGAGATGAGCACCGCAACCCTAGAGTCGGATTCGACTGGCTTTCGAGCAAGGGAACCTTTACCTTTACCTAACGAATCTTCTAACTTATCAGAAAGACAAGGTCCACACTTCCTGAGCGAAGACAAAAATGTGTGAGCTGGAGGCTAAAAAACTGTGAGCTAGCTCACACTAATTCAGCTTAGAGGGAACACTGGTCATGATGTGGAGGCAGGCAAGAGCAAACCACCTCTGCACGTCTCTTGCCTTCGAAACCCCACCCAGGGTCGCCCATAAGTCAGCTATGACTTTACGGCACTTTTCCACCACCACAACAGTGCTTTGCCTCACTGGAGAAACCACACTTGAGAGTAGCTCCTAGACGACTAGGAAAGGAGTCAGAAAGCGCTTATGAGAGGCTCACGGGGACAGACATGGCAAGGGAGGAGCTATGACTCAATGGGCAGAGCATCTGCTTTGTCCCAGGTTCAATCCCTGGCATCTCAGTAACAGGTGATGCAAAAGACCTTTTACCTGTGGGTCAGAGAGTAGATCATACTGACCTTGCCTGACCAAGAGTCTGACTCTTTAAAAGGCAGTTCCGTGTGATGCAGCAGGTAGAAGAAGAGGAGATTGGATTTATACCCTGCCCTTCACAACCTGAAGGAGTCTCAGAGCAGCTTACAATCTCCTTCCCCTTCCCCTCCCCACAACAGACACCCTGTGAGCAGTGTTCCCTCTAAGCTGTGGAGTCTT
>NW_015169832.1:64411-93743 GCF_001447785.1 Gekko japonicus | reverse complement strand
TAAAAAGTAGACACATCACCCTGCCAACAAAAGTCCGTATGATCAAATCAATGGTATTCCCAGTAGTATTGTATGGCTGCGAGAGTTGGACTATAAGGAAGGCCAAGCGCCGAAGAATAGATGCTTTCGAATTATGGTCCTGGAGAAGACCCTAGAATCCTAGAGTCCCCTAGAGTCCCCTGGAATCAAACCTGGTTCTCCCGGATTAGAGTCTGCACACTTAACCACAACACCAAACTGGCACTGTAGCTCAGTTGTCGACCACCTGCTTTAAAGGCAGGTCCCATATTTAACTCTGGCATCACCAGTTCAAAGGACTGGGGGGGGAGGGGCTGTGGCTCAGTGGAAGAGCCTCTGCTTGGCATGCAGAAGGTCCCAGGTTCAATCCTCTGCATCTCCACTCAAAAGAACCAGGCAGCGGGTGATGTGAAAGACCTCTGCCTGAGACCCTGGAAAGCCACAGCCAGTCTTAGGAGACAACACTGACATGGACGGACCAAGGGTCTGATTCAGCAAAAGGCAGCTCTGTGTGCATTCATGTGCGCGAGGTGACGTGGAACACCTCTGCCAGAGTCACTGGAGAGCGGCTGCCAATCAGAGCCGACAATACTAACCTTCAGGGGCCAAGGGCTTGACTCAGTGTAAGGCGGAGTCCTGAGTTCATTGTGCTCACAACAAACACTAGGATGTCAAGCTGAAAGAACTGGATATGTTTACAACCAGTTACGATTCAGATTCTTATCTAGACGGATAAGAAAGGCCATGTTTTTGGCTGGGCGGCGCAGAGCCTGAGAAACCTTTTTAAAAACAGGCTTTTTACCTGTCAACTGTGACAGGGAGAGATGCTCCCTCAAATTAAAAGACGCCTGCTCCTTGGGAGGAAAGTGATGGCGAACCTAAACAGCATGATAAAAAGTAGAGACATCACCCTGCCAACAAAAATACGCATGGTCCAAGCAATGGTATTCCCAGTAGTCATGTATGGCTGTGAGAGTTGGACTATAAGGAAGGCCGAGCGCCGAAGAATAGATTCTTTTGAACTATGGTGCTGGAGGAGACTCTTGAGAGTCCCTTGGACTGCAAGAAGATCAAATCAGTCAATCCTCAAAGAAATCAACCCTGACTGTTCCCTGGAAGGCCAGATAATGAAACTGAAGCTCAAATACTTTGGCCACCAAATGAGAAGGGAGCACTCCCTGGAGAAGACCCTGATGCTGGGAAAGATTGAAGGTCAAAGAAGACGGGGACGGCAAAGGAGGAGATGGTTAGACAGTGTCATAGATGCAACGAACATGAAGTTGAGCCAACTTCAGAGGACGGCGGAAGACAGGAGGGCCTGGCGGGATCTGGTCCATGGGGTCGCGAAGAGTCGGACTCGACTGTGCAACTGAACAACAACAAGTTCACACCAACTCAGCTTAGAGGGAACACTGACAGGGAGGTATTTCCAGCAAGGCGTTTGTGGGCTGAGCTGTGTGTTTTGTTATTCATTGCTGATACGGCCACAGGTTCTAGCACAGCTTTGATGCTGATTTTATTATTGGTGCTGTGGGCCGGATGGATTTTTTCTGGGGGGGGGGGGTTGTGAGCCACACCCTTAGCGCAAAAGGGCAGGACACAAATCTCTTAATACACCAACAAAGAAAAACAGGGCTAAGGGATTACACAGCTGGATGTTCTTGGGTTGCATTTCTGTATTGTTTTAAGCCCGCTATGAGCCAACCGGTAGATCCCGTTTGGATGGAAAGGCAGGTATGAATGTTTCTATATAAAATCCATTCTCTGGGATTTAAAAAAAGGACAGAAGACGGCACCATTTTGGACTTTGGTGAGGGAGGGGAGTGAAACATACAGCGATACTCAAAAGCCGATGAGCCCCGAAGGGCTTTAAGATCTGCCAATCAGCATCTCCTGGCTGTCCCCGGCCCCAGGGACGTCCATCTGGACTTGACTAGGGTCATGGCTTTTTCAGCCCTGGCCCCTTTTGCAGTTCCACAGGGCCTGTAAGACAGAGCTCTTCCGCCAGGGTTTTAGTTGAGTGGGGCAGGTGTCCCCTGTTCTATCAGGCCTTCAGCGGGTCAGATCTGTGTTTACTGTCGAGCAGGGCTTTTTTTGTAGAAAAAGCCCAGCAGGAACTCATTAGCATATTAGGGCACACCCCTGACAGCACAGCTCATTAGCATATTAGGCCAGCCACATTCTATGCCTTCCTTTGGCTTGCCTGGTTGCCCTGCAGCTGCGGGGAGCCCGGGCAAGCCAGCCCTTGGAGGGCTTGCCTGGGCGCCCTGCGGCCCGCCCTTGGACAGCTTGCCTGATCCTTCTAGGCCCCCTGCCCACCCCCCCTGCCTTGGAGTCGCTCTCCAGGCCTTCCCTCTGTAGCCACGCACATGCAGAGGTTTTGGCTGTAGTGGGCGTGGCCAACTCTGAAACCAGCCGGAACGTCGGAACGTCGTTCTTGTGCGTTCCTGCCCAAAAATAGCCCTGCCCTCGAGGAACCCCAATCTGGAAAGCCTCATCTGTTGATGCACTGATTAGCACACAGGAATTTAGTCATATTTTTACTGATGTATCTTAGTTGTTTTTAAGTTTTGGTATGCGGTAATCAACGGAACGCACCCTGAGCCTGCTATACAGGGAGGCGGGATACAAATCCAATAAAATAAAATAAAAAATGTGTTCAAGAAAAGGGGGACGTATTCTGAGAGCGTGCATCGTAGCTTTTTTTTTTAGTACCGCATAAGGATTGTATCAACGTAGGTCTGTCGTCCATTTCTGCACCCTTCTGAACAATGGAATGCGATTCACAGGCACGCGACACACACACACCCTTTTTGCCATCAAGTCACAGCTGACTCATGGCGACCCCATGGGGATTTCAAGGCAAGAGATGTCCAGAGGTGGTTTGGGGCTGAGAAAGCTCTCTCTCTCGAGAGAGAGAGCTGCCTTTGAGAGAACAGCTCTGGAAGAACTTGTCACTGACCCAAGGTCTGGTGTGCAGCTGCATGTGAAGGAGTGGGGATTCAAACCTGGTTCTCCAGATTAGAGTCTGCGCCCCTAACCACTACACCACTGATGGCCCTTAACACATGTATAAGCCACTTTGGTTCCCTCAAGGGAGAAAAGTGGCAAACAAATAAAAAGGCGGGGGCAAAATCCCCGGGGGCTGAAAGACAAAGTTAGACCTCCAAATGGTATTCCTGATGTCTGAAAGAAAGGGAGCAACCACTTGCCCTGTCCGCTGTGGAGAGGACAAGAAAAGCTTTCAGCTTCAAGACCCAGAAAAGAGGCAGCTCTCTTCAGGACGAGTTAATTCTGGCGGAAGAGAAGGTCGCGGCTGCCTTGAAAGTCTAGAGAGCCAGTTTGGTGTAGTGGTTAGGGGCGCGGATTCTAATCTGGGAGAACCGGGTTTGATTCCCCATTCCTCCACTTGCACCTGGCTGGATGACCTTAGGCAAGCCGTAGTTCTGACAAGAGCTGTTCTCGAAAAAGAGCAGTTTCTGTCAGAGCTCTCTCAGCCCCACCCGCCTCACAGGGTGTCTGTTGTGGGGAGGGGAAGGGAGAGGAGTTTGTAAGCCGCTCTGAGACTCCGAGTGAAGGGCGGGGTATAAATCCAATCTCTTCTTCGTCTTCTTCTTCTTCTAGAAGTGTCTTTCTTGGTGGTATTCAGGAGGAAGGTGGGCCAACTTGTGTGAGGGAAGCTTTAAATACGGGACAACCTGACAGGGAAAGGAGGTCAGCCTCAGGCCCTAGCAGTTCTATGGGTTTCTATTTCCGTCCGTAGCAGAAGCCCTGAAGCGAGGCCAAGACTTCAGAGCCGCAGTCGGACACAAAGAGCACCATCCGCTACCCTGCTGCCTTCTGGAGAAAATGAGCACTACCTGGCAGCCGTATGCTTCACTTTGTCAGAGGGCCGCCTTTAGCTCACCAGATCAATAGGCAAACCTCTTGCCTTTGATCGGCCGGGCCAGAGAAGCAAGCCAGTCCCTGGCAGCTGGGGGAGAGGAGAGCCATCGGAGGAGGCAAGGGCAGGGTGAACATGCTGCACCTCCGAACAATTATAATTGGAAATCATTTTGCAATTCTAAGACATTATGTGGACTAAATGCATTGGCCCATTGCTATACCCGAGCCCTCTGTTTAGCCCTGACCCAGACAGCCAAGGGTAGAATCACATAATCAGAGAGTTGAAGGGACCTCCAGGGTCATCTAGTCCAACCCCCTGCACAATGCAGGAAATTCACAAAGACCTGCCCCCCACACCCCCAGTGACCCCTGCTCTATGTCCAAAATGGGGGGGGGACAGGAACGCTCCAAGATCCTTGGCCAAATTGGCCTGCAGAACAATTGCTTCCTGACCCCCAAAGTGGCGATTAGCATTTCCCTGGGCATGAAAGAAACAGTCAGATGTAACTGAGTTGATGGTACTGTCCATATTTTTAAACTGACCAGAAATCTGGATGGGAAAGAAATATGAGGGCAAACTTTAGGGTGTATTTTTCTGTGGTGTTTTCAATTAGGCACTGTAAGCTCCCTCGAGTGGCCATAAGGAGAGGTGGGAATATAAATGTTTCAGCGCATATATAGGATCGAAAGGGCCACATTCCATACGGGAAGCACCTCTGACGTGCGGAACTGCCACACAATTTTGTTCCCTGCATTCAGACTGAAGCGGGACACACCAGCAAGCCACAGCTGGTTCCCTGGCTCCCCGATACAAGTTTGTGTGAGGCACAAGCAACAAAAGTTAGAGGGAAGCAAGAGGCACAGGAACAGGCCCGTAGCTACAGTGGGGCATTGTGGGGCATCTTGGGGCCTAGCCCGCCCACCCCCATTTTACTGCCAAGGCCCCCCAACCTTTTTATTTTATCTGTGGCGCTCCCTTGGGGGTGTGTAACGGGTGCCCCCCAACTTATACCCCCCCCCCCCCGAATTAAAAAAAATCCTGGCTATGGGCCTGCACAGGAAAACATTTTAACAGTTCTCCCCTTCTTCTGCGGTATACAAAATGGAACTAGGTGTTGAAGCAAGCAGGGTGGATGAATGAAGCGGGTGCAGAAGAGACTGAGGACTGATGAGAATGATCAGGGGCCTGGAGACCAAGCCCTATGAAGAAAGGCTGAGGGACTTGGGCATGCTCAGTCTGGAGAAGAGGAGGTTGAGGGGGGACAGGATTGCTCTCTTGAAGTATTTGAAAGGCCATCACTTGGAGGAGGGTAGGGAGCTGTTCCTCTAGGAAGCAGAGGAGAGGACTCGCAATAGTGGGTGTAAATTACAGGCGAAAAGATACCAACTGGATATTAGGAGAAATTTTTTTTACAGTAAAAGTAGTTCAGCAGTGGAATCGACCGCCTAGGGAGAAGAAGAAGAGATTGGATTCCCTGCCCTTCACTACCCGAAGGCGTCTCAGAGTGGCTTACAATCCCTTCCCCTTCCCCACAACAGACACCCTGTGAAGTAGGTGGGGTTGAGAGAGCTCTTTCGAGAACTGCTCAAATTGTGAGAGAACAGCTCTGAAAGTACATGTAGAGGAGTGGGGAATCAAACCCGTTTCTCCCAGATTACAGTCCGCTCTCCAAACCATTACACCAAACTGGAGGTGGCGATCTCCCTCCCTCGCTGGCAATCTTCAAGCAGTGGCTGGACAAACGCTTGTCAGTGATGCTTTAGGCCAGTGGTGGCGAACCTATGGCATGGGTGCCAGAGGTGGCACTCAGAGCCCTCTCTGTGGGCACGCGTGCCATCGCCCCAGTCAGGCCCAGACCATCAGAAAAGTGTCAAATTCTCTGCCAAATAATTTTAAGTAAATGAAAGCATTTGGGATTGCTTTCCTTACTTTGTTTGGATCATCTTAAGTTAATGTATGGGTTGCTTTTTCTAAAGTAAAACCTCAGTATTCAGGTTAAATTGCCGTGTTGGCACATTGCGATAAATAAGTGGGTTTTGGGTCGCAGTTTGGGCACGCAGTCTCTAAAAGGTTTGCCACCACTGCTCTAGGCTGATCCTGCACTGAGCAGGGGGTTGAACTAGATGGCCTGTCTGGCCCCTTCCAACTCTGTGGTTCTATGAAATCAGTAACTTTTTTAAAAATCAGATTTTAATTTTTAAATTGTACATTATAGCACACTTTAAAAAAAACAGGTTTAAAATGAAAGCCGAATTTTATACCGACCGATACATCCGTGCTTAAAAATCTCAAAACCAAATCGTGAGCATCCATCCAACACAAGGTGTTAAAGCCTGCTCTTTCTGTACAAGAACAAGAGTGGGAGAATCTGTCATCTGAAGTTAAGCCTCAGGGAGCACTCCTGCGTAATTTATTAGCCGTGACTGGCTTAGCAAAAACCGCTACTCCCCTCTCTTTACAGGTGTTAACTAAGTCCGCACAGCTACAGAAATGCCTCTGTGTTTTTCCTGATCCGATTTGGATTCTGCCTAATTACATTTGGACTCAGTACTTCCAGCGTCTCGTGGCCATCTGAACCGCACTTAGGGAGATGCTCGGAGTACATATGACTTCAGCCTTAGCCCGCAAGGGGAGCGCTTTTCTTTCAGATCTCTGCACGTGCACAGAGAGAACCAGACGCCTACAGCTTTAAAAGGGGATTAGACGGATTCATGGAGGGCAAGTCTATCAGTGACTACTAGCCATGGTAGTTAAAGGAAACCTCCACACTCAGAGGCAGGAAAGACCTCTGAATAGCAGAGCCAGAAGTCAGCATCAGGGGAAGGCCTCTTAAACCGGGGGTCCCCAACCTTTTTGAGCCTGTCGGCACGTTTGTCATTCTGACAGGGCATAGTGGGCGCAGCAACAAAATGGCTGCCGCAGGAGGCGGAGCCAGCCACAAAACGATTGCTGCAGCTTAACTTCAGTGATAAACAGTCTAGATCGGGGTGTCAAACACACAGCCCGGGGGCCGGAACCGGCCCATTCCGGGCTCTTATGCGTCCCATGAGCAACTGGTGCAAGGGAGGGAACAGAAGGGAGGGGAATGGGTGGAGCCACTCCGATTGTGGCTTCAGCATGGCGGAACAACCTCATCTGCAGCAGTCAAGTGGCATAGGAGTGTCTGCCCTGTGCCGCACCGCTGGCTCTCCAGTCTGCCCATACGGGTTTTCCTTTGCACCCCCCTCCAAGCCCATAAGGCCTTGCAGTGCGGATACAACAACTCAGCGCTTACCAGCCGCTGTCCTTTATATGTTTCCGGTACCTGGCATTATGTTTTATGGCGCACACGGCCCAGCCGAACAAGGTGACATTTATGTCAGATCTGGCCCTTGTAACAAATGAGTTCGACACCTCTGGTCTAGATCCTTGTGCTGTGGTGGCAGCTGCTGCCGAAGCAATGTCTGGACAGCCAATCAAATTTGTAATAGTCAGTCGGAAACCTTGCTGGGCAAATAGGCCTACCTGGTCACCAATGTTCCCTCTAAGTTGTGGAGTCTTGTGAGCAAAAATTCTACTTTGTGAGCTACTGGCATTAAAGTTGTGAGCAAGCATTTTAGCTACTGTATAAATCAGTTTGCTCTGGAGCCATCCTTCCTAAGACAGAAATCTGTGAGTTGGAGGCTAAAAAACTGTGAGCTAGCTCACACTAACTCAGCTTAGAGGGAACACTGCGTGGTCACACCTGGTTCCTAAAAAAAACTTGGTGGGCCCCAGAAAAGGTATTGGTGGGTGCCACATTGGGGGCACCAGCCTTAAACCATTTGCTTATCCGTCTGAACCTCTGGCCTCCCTCACCACCCAATATGTCTAATGATGCTAATTCTGTTGATTTATGATGGGACTCATCCATCCTTTTTCTACACTAACTTCCCTCTTTTTCTTCTTACATTAAGAGTCACACTTGAAAGGTCCGTAGTGGGATTCACACCAAGCCTTGTCTTTCCCCTCCCCCATCACCTGCCCCGTCAAAATTCCCCAGTGTGGTTTTCCATCACATCTACGCCATCAAGGAATACCAGGCTTATGACGTGGAGGCATCAGAGGTCGGATGCAACTTGGTATCACTTCCCATTTCCTCCACCATGTAGGCAGACCACTGAGTTGATGGTTTTTGCCCTGAACTGGATGGCCCAGGCTAGCCTGATCTCTGCAGATCTCGGAAGCTAAGCAGGGCTGGCCCTGGTCAGTATTTAGAAGAAGAGACTGGATTTATACCCCACCCTTCACTATCCAAAGGAGTCTCAGAGTGGCTTACAAACCCCTTTCCCTTCCCCTCCCCACAACAGACACCCTGAGAGGCAGGGGTCGTTTCGTAGAAAAAGAGCTAGGGGAACTCATTAGCATAACTCATTAGCGGGCTGGAAGCGGGGCGGGCGGAAGCGGGGCGGGCCCTTCGTCATGTGCCCCACCCCCCGTACCTCACTCGGGGGAACTGCAATCCCCCCGAAATGACCTCTGCTGAGAGGTAGGTGGGGCTGAGAGAGCTCTGAGAGAACTGCCCTTTCAAGGACAGCTCTGACACTATGGCTTGCCCAAGGTCATCCAGCAGCTGCAAGTGGAGGAGTGGGGAATCAAACCCGGTTCTCCCAGATTAGAGTCCACACGCTTAACCACTATACCAAACTGGAAGAGACCCCCAAGGAATAGCAGGGTTATGATGTGGAGGCATCAGAAGTTGGTTGCAACTCAGCTTTCTGTGACCTCCGCCATGTCGTTGACCATGAAGCTGATGGTTTTGCCCTGACCTAGACGGCCCTGACCTAGCCTGATTCCATCAGATCTCAGAAGCTAAGCAGGGCTGGCCTTGGTTAGTATTTGGATGGGAGACCACCAAGGAAGTCCAGGGTCGCTGTGCAGAGGCAGGCAATGGCAAAAACCACCTCTGTTCGCCTCCGCCCTGGCCAAGAGAGCCCCCTGGCTAGCCGATCTCATCACCTCTGGGAAGCTAAACACGTTCGACCCTGGTCACTATTTGGAAGGGAGCCCACTTTACACGTAGCAGAAGATGGGGATGCCTGTTGAAGATTTTTCCTGTGCCTCTTGCTTCCCTCTAATTTTTGTGTCACACAAACTTGTATCGGGGAGCCAAGGAACCAGCCACGGCCTGCTTCAGTCTGAATGCAGTACAGCTTACTGAAAAGCTAGGATCCCACCAATGAAATTTTTCGTCATTTAATGTGTGGCGTCAAAACGTATGCTTGCTTCAGTTCTGGTTTTTGGTTTCTGGTTCGTTCCAGACTTCTACCATCCTGATCCTATTTCACGGTTTATTGAATGTCTCCCATCCCCGTTGCCTGTGTCGACTTGCTCTGTGTCATCCACCTTAAATCCAGGTGAGAAAGGAGGAATACCAATAACGTAAAAAAATAAAAATAATGTAGAACAGCCAGTCAAAGCATTGACTGCAGACCCCTAGAGAGCCCCAATCTGCATTTCAAACCAACCTTTTATAACAGTGATACGCAGACTAATGGAGCTGCGGTGGCTCAAGTGGTTAAGACGCTGAACTGCAGGCTGTGGAAGGTCGGTAGTTCAGCAGTTCGAGACCTGGGCGTCGCATGATGGAGTGAGCTCCCATCTCTAGTTCCAGCTCCTGCCAACCTAGCAGTTCGAAAGCAAGAAATTGCAAGTAGATAAATAGGGACCACTTCGGTGGGAAGGTAACAGCGCTCCGTGCGCCTTGGTGTTTAGTCATGCCAGCCACATGACCACGGAAACGTCTTCGGACAGCGCTGGCTCTTCGGCTTTGAAACGGAGATGAGCACCGCAACCCTAGAGTCGGACTCGACTGGCTTTCGAGCAAGGGAACCTTTATTTATTTATTTTTATTTATTATTCACATTTTTATCCCGCCCTCCCCGGAAAAAATTACCTTTTTACCCCTTCTAATGCAGACAGACACCAACATATTTAAAGACCGATGTTCAGTGGTCTGTTAAAAACCGGAACAAGGAAACAGTGCTTACATGCTATTTGTTGTTGGCTTTTGCCATCAAGTCACAGCTGACTTAAAGCGACCCCACAGGGTTTTCGAGGCAAGAGACATTCAGAGGTGGCTTGCCATTGCCCGTCTCTGAATCACGACCAGGTTATTCCTTGGAGGTCTCTCATCCATATATTAGCCAGGGTCCCTACCCTGCTTAGCTTCCGAGATCTGACTAACCAGGTTAGGACACTTACATGCTATCGGACAGCTACAATATGTTTTACAACTTGGCCACTGAACTCTGGCCCTTTCTGATAAGTAGAACCACTTCACCTTTCTTTGGACAGGGTTCGTCCCCAACCCAAGACAACGGTTTTCAGAGGGAGAAGATCTAACCCATCTGTAAACCCTTCCACACAGACATGGACAGAGGAGGCTGTTTCCCTGCCCCCCACCTAACTGCTAAAAGAAGGTGCTGGGGGCACAGTTGCCAAGCTTCAGGCGACGCCAGGAGAGCGCCTGGAATTACAACTGACCTCCAGACCAGTGTTCCCTCTAAGCTGAGTCAGTGTGAGCTAGCTCAGTTTTTTAGCCTCTGCCTCACACATTTTAGTCTTAGCTCAGGAAGGGATGGCTCCAGAGCAAACTAATGTATGCTGTGGCCAAGTCGCTTGCTCACAACTTTAATGATAGAAGTTCACAAAGTGGAATTTTTGCTCACAAGCTTAGAAGGAGCATTGCTCCAGACTACGGAGATCAGTTCCCCTGGAGAAAACAGATGATTTTTAGGAAGGGATGCCAGCCTCCAGGCGGGACCTGGGGACCCCCGGGAATTACAGCCCATCTCCAGACTACGGAGATCAGTTCCCCTGGAGAAAACGGATGCTTCGGAGAACAGACTCTATGGCATTGTTCCCCGTTGAGGTTCCTGTCTTCCGCAAGCTCCACTCCCAAATCTCCAGGAGGTTCCCAACCTGGATCTGACAACCCCCGCCCCCCACTGGGGGCCTAGGAGGACCTGGCAACCCAATTTGAAGGGTGGACTCTATGGCATTGAAGCTCAACATCAAAAAAACTAAGATCATGGCATCCGGCCCCATCACTCCTTGGCAAATAGAAGGGGAAGTCGTGGAAGTAGTGACAGACTTCACGTTCCTGGGATCCCAGATCACCGCAGACTGTGACAGCAGCCATGAAATTAAAAGACGCCTGCTCCTTGGGAGGAAAGCGATGGCGGACCTAAACAGCATGATAAAAAGTAGAGACATCACCCTGCCAACAAAAGTCCGCGTGGTCAAAGCAATGGTATTCCCAGTGGTCATGTATGGCTGCGAGAGCTGGACTATAAGGAAGGCCGAGCGCCAAAGAATAGATTCTTTTGAACTATGGTGCTGGAGAAGACTCTTGAGAGTCCCTTGGACTGCAAGAAGATCCAGCCAGTCAATCCTAAAAGAAATCAACCCTGACTGTTCCCTGGAAGGCCAGATAATGAAACTGAAGCTCAAATACTTTGGCCACCAAATGAGCAGGGAGCACTCCCTGGAGAAGACCCTGATGCTGGGAAAGACTGAAGGTCAAAGAAGACGGGGACGGCAAAGGATGAGATGGTTAGACAGTGTCATAGATGCAACGAACATGAAATTGAGCAAACTTCAGAGGACGGCAGAAGACGGCCTGGCGTGATGTGGTCCATGGGGTCGCGAAGAGTCGGACTCGACTGAGCGACTGAACAACAACAACAACAACAACTCTATGGCATTCTACCCCACTCGAGGTCCCTCCCCTCCCCCACTTCCGCCCTTAAAAATCTCCAGGAATTTCCCTCCCAGAGTTGGCCACCCAAGCTAGGAAGCCCTATTCCCTTAAGAGGTGGTCAGGTGGGGGTGGGGGGGGGGAGACTATGGTTGGACCACAGTAAGGAAGAACACTGTGCATGCTCATAGGCACTATTATTTCAAGTAACATCCTAGGCTTGTTGGCTGCAAAAACTGGTTTGAGGCCAAGACCTGGCTAGCTTTGTCAGTCCCAAGGACTGGGGGTGGAGGAACAATCCTTTACTTCTTGCACCCTCTTTCCTTAAGTGTGCGGACTCTAATCTGGGAGAACCGGGTTTGATTCCCCACTCCTCCACTTGCACCTGGCTGGATGACCTTGGGCAAGCCATAGTTCTGGCACAGCTGCTCTTGAAAAAGAGCAGTTTCCGTCAGAGCTCTCTCAGCCCCACCTACCTCACAGGCAGTGTTCCCTCTAAACTGAGTCAGTGTGAGCTAGCTCACAGTTTTTTAGCCTCCTACCTCACAGGCAGTGTTCCCTCTAAGCTGAGTCAGTGTGAGCTAGCTTACAGTTTTTTAGCCTCCGGCTCACACATTTTTGTCTTAGCTCAGGAAGGAATGGCTCCAGAGCAAACTAATTTATGCAGTAGCCAAATGGCTCGCTCACAACTTCAATGCCAAGAGCTCACAAAGTAGGATTTTTGCTCACAAGACTCCACAGCTTAGAGGGAGTATTGCTCACAGGGTGTCTGTTGTGGGGAGCGGAAGGGAAAGGAGTTTCTAAGCCGCTCTGAGACTCCTTTTGGTAGTGAAGGGCGGGGTATAAATCCAATCTCTTCTTCTCTTCTTAATTTTCCTAACAGAAGGCAAGAAAGTCCCTTCTCAGAGACAGAACTGGACAGAGATTCATTGATCCAGCCTGGTCTAAATCCACACGGTTTAGTTCAGTTTAGTTTATATCAGTACATAACCAGCACAAATCAATTAGAAACATACCATACTCTAGGTACACAGCCATTAAATTGGAAATAATTAGATAAAAACTTTAAGATACGAGTATTTTAAAAAGAACAGAATTTTTTAGTCTTTCAAAAATTACGACGTTCAAAAGGCCCAAGGATCATCTATGTCACTCAACGGATTCTTTGCAGATTTTATAGGCTGTGGGTTCGAGAGTTTCCAACTCCAGGCTGGGAAATTCCTGGAGATTTGGGGGGAGGGGGGAGCCTGGGGACAGCGGGGTTTAGGGAAGGAAGGGACCCCGGCCAGGCATAACACCATAGAGTCCACCCTCCAAAGGAGCCATTTTCTCCAGGGAAACCAATCTCTATAGTCTGGAGATCACTTGTAATTCCGGGCGGGCGATCTCGAGGCCCCGCCTGTAGGTTGGCACCCCTGCACATGCTGTGTGTGTGTGTGTGTGTGTGTGTGTGTGTGTGTGTGTGTGTTTAGTGACAGGCAGCAGTTGCTGAAGCCTGGATCTACGGACCTGGGTTTCCATTAGTAGTCGGTGATTCACTGGGTGGAAAGACTCTCACGTGGGAGGCCTTCATGCCCCACGTAATATGTCAAAAAGGAAGCCCTCTGACTACAAACGGCAAGGGCAGAAGAAGCTGCAAAGCATTTTGCACAGAGAGCCACTCAGAGAAGCAAGAGCTCCCACGGGTTTTGCAAAGCCCCCCCCCCCCAATAATTATCAGTTTATCTCCCCCACTCCACCCCAAGTCTTAAAGGGACAGACTGCAAAGAGAGAAAAGGATCCTACCCCAGTAAGAGGTTCAGGGCCGGAGGAGGCTTTGCTCCATCCGGTATGCAAGAGACGGCGCTCGTCATTCTATTAATACTTTAGGGAATAACTTGGCCGATGCATCGGGACAGAAGTAATCCTGCAGAGTCCAACAGCAAACAGCCAAGAGTTGGTAAAATCAGTAGGGGGGCGTGGAAGAGAGAAGACCTTCGGTCTCTCCTCCCTGGGATACAGACAATTTTAAAGCTTTGGGGATCACAGAGCCGTCTCTCCCAGAATGCACCGAGTGACGTTATGGATTGAGCTTGGGATAACGAGCCAAATCCACAAATGGAAAGGAGGGTCCTTCCTCTCTAAGCCACACCAGATTTAGGCCAGGCTTTTAGCACACTTCTCCAGTGGGCAAGACTGCTGCTGTGTAATCCAAAAGCCTGCTTTCCTATTAATTCCATTTCTCGAAAGCCAGTCGAATCCGACTCTAGGGTTGCGGTGCTCATCTCCGTTTCAAAGCCGAAGAGCCAGCGCTGTCCAAAGACGTTTCCGTGGTCATGTGGCCTAAACACCGAGGCGCACGGAATGCTGTTACCTTCCCACTGAAGTGGTACCTATTGATCTACTTGCAATTTCTTGCTTTCGAACTGCTAGGCTGGCAGGAGATGGAACTAGAGACGGGAGCTCACTCCGTCATGCGGCACCCGGGTCTCAAACTGCTGAACTACCGACCGTCCACAGCCTGCAGTTCAGCGTCCTAACCACTTGAGCCACCGCAGCTCCTATTAATACCTTCCGTCTAAAAGAACGCTGTCAACTTTCCGACAGCAGCCCTATCATGAGTATAACTACCCATACTTATGGCTGATGACTAAGAAATTCTATTTTGTTTTGGTGAGATGCCGGCTCCTCACTCACCCCACTCCCCAACAAATATTCAGCAGCATTCCAGCATATCCAGGAACTCGAACTCAGGGCACAGCTACATGGGGACGGGGGGCTTGGTTCTCAGTGCTTCCAGTCAGTCACACAGCAGTTTTATGGGAGAAAGCAAACAAGAGCGCAAATTGGCACACGGCTGAAGAAACCAATGTCTCGCTCCCAGCGCTGTAGGATCACCGTGGCCAAGTTTGGTCCTTCTACTTTCCCCTATTCAAATGAAAGCCTTCCGTTCGTTCCTGTGGGGAAAATGCAGGATAGCACTTGAAGACAAAAAAATTTTTTTGGGGGGGGTAGCGAACAAAACCACAGAGTCTCCCCCCCCCCAAGTCAACCTCCCCCAAAATTTCGATAGCGAACAAAACCACAGAGTCTCACCCCCCCAAGTCAACCTCCCCCCAAATTCCCAACCTCCAACCAAAAATCACCCCAACTGTGTCCTTCTCCCCGATGGGGACCCAAAGCAGCTTACATCTCTCCTCCTCTCCTCCAGTTTATCCTCACAACAACCCTTTGAGGTAGGTTAGGCTGAGAGGGTCTCCCAGTGAGCTTCCATGGCAGAGTGGGGATTCGAACCTGGATCTCCCAGAGTTCAGTACTCTAACCACTACACCACAATGCTCTCTGGTGGGCTTTCATTCTACAGAGAGCATACCCAGAAAGTACCATATTTACTCTAAAAGGAAGAAGAGCCTGAATGTGACAAATTCTCTAAAAAAAGTTTTATATTTAAAAAATGGACATAAGTCTGACATTAGGAACCACAACATTCCAAAACCAGTGGGGGGACATTTTAACCTTCCAGGACATTTAGCTGCTGACCTAAAAGTAGCAGTTCTCTTACAAAGGAATTTCAAAGGGAGGTTAGAAAGAGAGACTGCTGAATTGCAATTCATAATGAAGCTCAAGACAATGTATCCACCTGGATTGAATTGAGACCTAGGTTTCCTGTCTCATTACCAATGCTGATTTCTCCACGCCTATTACCCTTCCGCATATCTCACCTAAATCCAATCATGCCTGCTATTGTTATTCATCTGCGATTGTCATTTGCCTACTAATGTCATTCAGCATCTGAAATCACTCCACTTTCCAATAAATAGGACAGACGGACTCCCATTCTAGCTGTATCTGAAGAAGTGAGCAGTGACTCACAAAAGCACATACCCTGCCACATAATTGTAACTTACATGAATATATATTTTTAAAAACCTCTTTCTTTCAATCGCTGACTGGGTGTTGGTCTGAAGCAGCAGAACAAAATCTGAGTCCAGTGGCTATAATTGCCCAGTGACTTATGCATCTGAATTCTAACCAGCTCTTCCTGGCAACTAAGCCCCCCTCTACCTATATGCTATGGTTGATGAATTTTTGTTTCACTGTATCTGACAAAGTGGGTGTGCACACAAAAGCTTATACCTTGAATGAAACTGTGTTGGTCTTAATGGCGCCACTGGACTCAAACTTTGTTCCGGAAAAGAAATAGTCTTGCATTTGAGAAAATAAAGTAAATCAGCTGCTGGCATTCCCTCTAGCATTAGGTGTTTGGGGCTCACATTCCTGGGTTTCACCCTGGATTAAGGGATCATCTGAACAATAGCAGGATTCCCTCAGACGGGTGGAGTCCATTCCTCCACGACTGAACTCAATTTCCTGGAGGGATGCGGGCCTCTCTACCCCTCTATTACAGCCCCGCCTTAAAGTGAACCACATCGAACTACAATACATGTCCTCTATTTCTCCCCGGTGAATGGGGAATGATAAGATAGCTAAATAAGGGGGAGAGGGTCATTTTGGCTGTCCTTTGCCCCCCAAAGACAGGATCTATTGTATTATCATTCCTCACGTTCAAATGGTGTGATGACAGTCCGAATGCACGGCTGTTCTACATTTCAGTGGTTTCAGTATGATAGCCCACAAGTCCAAATCTACTTGGATTGGCGGCCCATCCAGGGCTGGCCCAGAGTTTTCTGGCACCACAGGCAAACTATAAGTCTGACCTGGATGGCTCAGACTAGCCCAATTCTCATCAGGTCCTGGAAGCTAAGCAGGGTCAGCCCTGGCTAGTGTTCGGAAGGGAGACCTCCAAGGAATACCTGGGTCATGCGGTGGAGGCAGGCAATGGCAAACTACCTCTGAATGTCTCTTGCCTTGAAAACCCACCACGGGGTCGCCATAAATCAGCTGTGACTTGACGGCACCTTCCACCACCACCGCCCAATTCTCATCAGGTCCTGGAAGCTAAGCAGGTTTGGAAGGGAGACCTCCAATGAATACCTGGGTCATGAGGTGGAGGCAGGCAATGGCAAACTACCTCTGAATGTCTCTTGCCTTGAAAACCCCCCACGGGGTCGCCATAAATCAGCTGTGACTTGACGGCACCTTCCACCACCACCCCCGGGGCAAACTATGATGTTGGTACCCATCTGGTTCAGCATTCCGTGATCTACGATGGCTTAACCAGCTGCTTTTGAGAAACCAACAACCACTGCTCAAAGGGCCCAGCGGGCCCCAGTATGAACCCCAAGCAAGAGGCATTCCGACATATACACCGCCTTTGAATATGGAGGCGACACCCCATCCTTTGACCTGCCTCTCATTCTCCATTACTCCCACTAATCCCCGCTAAGATGATAAGAAACTCGCTCAAATAACCATCGGGACACGTTTTACTTGACCGACATGCAGTGAAGGAATAATACCAACTAACGCATGACATGGAATGTCCTGTTTCCAGGGTTGGAGCTCGGTTCGGAAAATAGGAGAGACCCACGGAAAGGGCAGATGCGGCCATCAGGGAGGGCTGGCCAGCAACCCACTTTCAGGGGCTTTGCGACCCACATCTGGGTCCCGTCCCTCAGGCTGGGAAACACTGCTACGTTTTATAACCCCCTGACACCCCCCACACCCCATTTGCTTATCTAAAAGTTACATCCAAAGCAATCCTAATACAGTACATCCCGCAGTGCGCTGTCTGCAAAACGACATCTGCTACCAAGGTAATGGCCTAAAGATCTTAAGAACATTAGAGGAACATAATGAGAACAGCATATAATCTTGATATAAGTAAATGTAAGTAAAAGAAAATGTAAAAGAAAATGGCGAACAGCGGGAGGTTTCCTTGAAGTTTCCACTCTAAGCTGAAGAGGCAAGCCATTTTAAACCCTAAACCAAACGGCAGCTTGGCTCTTCAACAGCACCAAACTTCAACTCAGCAACCCACTGCCCCCTCCCCAAGAGGAGTGCACAGTTTGTCTCTCACACACACAAACAGCTGGGCAGGAAAGCAGCCCCAGAGAACAAACACAGCAGTTAAGTTTATTATTTATTTAAGGTAAAGGTAAAGGTTCCCTTGCTCGAAAAACAGTCATCTCCGTTTCAAAGCCGAAGAGCCAGCGCTGTTCGAAGACATTTCCGTGGTCATGTGGCCGGCATGACTGAACACCAAGGCACACGGAACGCTGTTACCTTCCCACGGAAGTGGTACCTATTTATCCACTTGCAATTTCTTGCTTTCGAACTGCTACATTGGCAGGAGCTGGAACTAGAGACGGGAGCTCACTCTGTCATGCGGCACACTCGGGTCTCGAACTGCTGAACTACCGACCTTCCACAGCCTGCAGTTCAGCGTCTTAACCACTTGAGCCACCGCAGTAATTCAACTTATTAGGCTGCCCTTCCCTGCAAGCAGGGCTCAGGGAGGTTTACATCAAAACCAACACAATAATAATCCATTAAATAACATTAAAAACTACTAAAAACAATATATTAATCAAGCGATACATTGTATTGTCTAAGATGATGAGAAATTTCTGTTCCCACCAGCCCCCTGGGTAAAGGCGGTGTGGAGGAGCGAGTAGGAGGATATGAGGGTGCCAAGCATCACTGTCCTTGGCCGAATGCCTGGCTGAACATCTCTGCCTTGCAGGCCCTACAGAAAGGCAATAGATCTCGTAGGGCATGGATGTTCTCTGGCAGCGACTTCCACCAGGCAGGGGCCATGGCCGAAAAGGCCCTGGCTCTAGTTGAGGACAGCTGGACCCTCTCTCGGGCCAGGGGCCACGAGAAGGTTCCTATTGATCTGGGCATAATGCTCTTCCAGGGACATACTGGGAGAGGAGGTCCCGAAGACATGTGGGTCCCTGACTGCTTAGTTTCAGCTCAAAGGTCCTCCAAGACCATGCTTCACCATGCTCATCAGGTAACACATGAAGCTGCCTTATACTCAGGGGTCATTTCATAGAAAAAGAGGTGCAGGAGCGCATTAGCATAACTCATTTGCATATGCCACACACCCTGACATCACAGGACATGTGTCAGAAGGCAACACCCACCGCTCAGGCTCCACTGGACTGCTTTGGATTGCTAGCTATTGGGGGGGGGGGATCTGTCCTCACAGAGGAGGGAGAGCTTGTACCTGAATAAAACTTGGTCTTAAAGGTGCCACTGGACTGTTTTGGACCAGGGGGCTGGGGGGAGCTCTGCAGCTTACCTGGCTGCTTCTTGCTCTGACTGAGGGCTCCGGGGAGCAGGGGGTGGGGCTTGTTGCATGTGCCCGCCCCCTGGGCTCTTTACTATCGGAGCTCTACTCCTGTGCACTCCTGCAGGAAATGACCCCTGCTTATACTGAATCAGACGCTTGGTCCATCAGAGTCAGTATCGTCTACTCAGGCTGGCAGTTGCTCTGCAGGGTCCCAGGGGGAGGTCTTTCCCATCACCTACACCCAGATCTTTTTTTATTATTATTATTTAAATGATTTATTCCCTCTCCTAATAGTATTATCCTAAAAGTATCTCCTAAAAGTATTATTTCGCTTAAAGTATAGAAAAAGGGGACGGGTAGACAGAGGGAAAAAGAATAGAGTTGAGTGGTGTTATTATATTAGTAAATTAATCTTTTAGTAATTAAAGTTAAAAGTCCATAATTTCTTCTATCATCCGGCATTCTTCTTTTCTTCTATTCCTGTTAAACATGATCATTAATATATTAGTAATGTCCTTCTGAGATTTAATCTTCCAAAGTGCAGTTCGCAAAAAGAAAAAGTTAAAGTTTTTAAACTTTGGGGTCTCTTCCTCTCAAATTGTATGTCGCGCCCACCGCTCCTCCAGCTTCATCATCCTTCACCTCTCCTTCCGAGCTGCTGTCTTCTACGCTTAATCCTTTATATTCCTTTCTTTTCATTCTGATTTCAAATGGAACATCTTTCAAAATCCTGATCTGTTGATCTCCAATTTTCAAGGGTGACGCTGATGTAGTCTTCAAGATCAGATCTCTGAGACGTTGTTTTGTAAATTTTACAACCACTTCTGCTGGCAACTTATTTTTCCTTGTAAAATTGGAGTAGGCCCGATAGACCACATCCATTTCTTCTTTTATTTTGTCCGCTTCGTTGCCAATCAGTGCTGCTAAAGCTCCTGCCAAAATGTCTCTCAGGTCCTCTCCAGCTTCCTCTTTCAATCCTTGAAATCGGAGAATTAGGTTTGATTTTTCCATTTGAAGCATTAGCATTTTGTTATCTTGTTTCTCTTGAGGTTTTTTCCACTTTAAAGACCTTCTTCTTCACTGTCTGTACTTCTTCTGCTGATGCCAGGCACTTCTTTGCAATGTCGTCTACCTTTTCAGCTGTCTCTGTCATCTTTTTTTGCTGAAGTCCAAAGGCCCCCTCCATTGAATCAAGATTCTGGTTAATTTTTTGCAGTTCGGCCAGCAGATGGCGAGCGAGTTCACTCTCCGTTTGATTGACAGCAGTCCCAACAGTGGAGGGGCTAGGACAGGAAGTCCCGCCTGTCTTCTTGGGCTGCTTCTCTGTTAATTTTCTCGTCCCCGCCATGTTACAACTTTATTTACACTTTGAAAGTTCTATCTGCTACTCTTCGGGATGGCTCCCTCGGCTCCGCGTTTCCCTCTCTCTCAGAAGGTAAACCGCTTAACTCAAATTATGCGTCGCCCCCTCTTTTACACTTAAACAGTCTTTTATTGGTGGTGGGGGTGCTCCCTCCTCCTCTTTTCCGCTTCTTTTTAAGGGGGGGGAGGCCCTTTTACGCCGCAATCTTATTTTTGGACGTCAACTTACAGTTAAACGCTTGCCTTTTCATTCGGACTCAGCTTTGCCGCACCACCACTCCGCTATTCCGGTGGCGTTGCTAACCCCTTCATGAGGGGCAAGACACAGCCGGGGCCGTTTGGGGTAAGGGGAGAGCCTCAATTCCCGACCTTCTGGTCAGCAAGAGGCTTCTCACTAAAGCACCCCCTGGTTAGGAGCCCTCCCTGAGGGCTCCGTAGGATTTCCGCTTGCGCGGGACCCCCCCAGGCTGTGCTTGGGCGATCCGGCTCCGGGAGACGTCCCAAGACCCCGTCGCCATTCGCGCCGCCGCGGCCGGAAGTCTACACCCAGATCTTTTAACTGGAGATGCCAGGGATTGAACCTGGGACCTTCTACTTGCCAAGCAGCTACCCTACCACTGAGCCACAGCCCACAAAGGACAAATCAGAACAGTGGCCCAATGACACAAAGTTCTAAGAACTGCTGGCTGACTGAGTGCTGATACAATACCCACTGTTGGCGCATAGTGAGAATATATCCAGACCAAGATGCGTAGAAGAATGGCCCGCACTCAACAGAGAGCTTCAACAAGCAGTATGCTCCATGAGTGGAAACCTTCCACCCACTACAACGCTCCACCGGATCTCAGCCCGATGCCTGGAACTCTCCACAAACCACTCTTGAGTCTCCAAAATGAGGAGCATCTGTACTGCGCGGAAGATGGGAGTATCAGATGCAGGCTCAGGGAACCTGGCTTCAAACCCACTGATCAGTTAAGAAGAAAAAGAGATTGGATTTATACCCCGCCCTTCACTACCCACAGGAGTCTCAGAACAGCTTACAATCTTCTTTCCTTCCCATCCCCACAACAGACACCCTGTGAGGTATGTGGGAATGAGAGAGCTCTTTTGAGGACTGCTCCTGAGAGAACAGCTCTGAAAGAACTTGTCACTGACACAAGGTCAAACCACCAGCTGCACGTGGAGGAGTGGGGAATCAAACCCAGTTCTCCCAGATTAGAGTCCGCGCTCCTAACCACTACACCAAACTGGCAGTGTTACGAAAAACCTCGCGCCAGTCATCCCCCCCCCCTCAACATGACTCGCCTCACAGGACTGTTGAGGAAACAAAAATGGGATCGGCTCCATTTATGTCTCCTCAAGAGTCAGAAGATGAGTGGGAAACAAAAGGAGATAACAGAGGATGTGAACGAAAAAATCAAATAGAACGTGCCCATCCTGTCCTGTTTACTCAAACTGCAATAAGAACCGTGGGGAAAAAGACACTAGGAAATTCTCAAAATAATATAGATTCATATCCAAACATATTAATAATCTTTTTACAGAACAGAATATCAAAACAAGGCTCTCAAAAAAAAAAAAAACAAGGCTCTCAAAAAGTATACAGTGTATGTAATGTATATAATGCAAACAATATTTCCAAACAGTGTACAATATGATATGAAATGATATTTTTACAAAGATTCCGGATAAAACTTCATTTCGGATGTCTTCTTCAGAGATGAATAGAATTCATATCATAAATTTGTGTTTGCTCATTTACACCAACAAAATCAGTTTTACATAATGAAGATCCAATCAATGTTGATTAAAGGTTGAAAAGATTCTTAAGCTGGGCTAAAAGATTTTTCATTAATATGTTTGGATATGAATCTATAATATTTTGAGACTTTCCTAGTGTCTTTTTTCACGGTTCTTTTTGCAGTTTGTATCATTTTTGAACCGCAGATCTTCCTGTTGCTCTAACGCTGTTTACTCAGATACTTTGGGGACCATTTACACATCGCTGCTGATCTTGCAGCTGAGAAGAAAACTCAGCCATTCCATATTCTAGGTTGCTTTTTGACAAGGGTACACTGGCCAACTCTTTCTGTCCTGGAAGACCAAAGTCATTAACCCTTAAGTATCCTCCTCATACTCTCTTCCAAGCAACCTACGGTGAAATACCTGGAAGCCACTGCTAGAAGAGTTAACGGTAAATTTAAGCACCACTCTAACAATTGCTCAGCATAACATGAACATGGATAATTGCATGTTCAACAGCAAACCATCAGTGACAATTCATTCCTGGTGAGAGTTCCCATGAACTTTCAGGCATGAGGCGGATTTTATGAAGTTCTGCCTCCCCCTCTTTCTGATTAGCTGGTCCCCGGTGACGGACAGGAATGGCAGCTGCATCCAAATTAGCCCTTTTTGGCCACATAGCACAGCACAATGCACATGTAAGCATCGCTTAGGGCAGTGGTGGCGAACCTATGGCACGGGTGCCAGGGGTGGTACTCAGAGCCCTCTCTGTGGGCACGCATGCCATCGCCCCAGCCAGGCCCAGACCATCATTAAAGTGTCGAATTCTCTGCCAAATAGTTTTAAATAAATGAAAGCATTTGGGATTGCTTTCCTTACTTTATTTGGATCATCTTAAGTTAATGTAGGAGTTGTTTTTTCTGAAGTAAACCCTCAGTATTCAGGTTAAATTGCCGTGTTGGCACTTTGCGATAAATAAGTGGGATTTGGGTCGCAGTTTGGGCATGCGGTCTCTAAAAGGTTCGCCATCACTGGCTTAGGGAGTCCCACAAGGCACAGAGCTTCAGGTGGGTAGCCACGTTTGTCTGAAGCAACAGAACAAAGTTTGAGTCCGGTGACACCTTTCAGACCAACAAGGTATAATTCTGGGTATAAGCTGTTGTGTGCATGCACACTTCTTCAGATACAAGTGTGTGTGCACACGAAAGCTTATACCCAGAATTAAACATGTTGGACTTGAAGGTGCCCACTGGACTCAAACACTGTTCAAGATGCAAAGCTGTCTTTATTCTGCCAAGGGCGGCACCCCTCCACCTGCAGTGGGGGGAAGTCCTGCCCAGGTTCTGCCGTGGCAGAAGCATGGTTTATTTATTTTATTATTCAAACTTATATTCTGCCCTTCCCACAAGCGGGCTCAGGGCGGACCACAACACAATATCAGAACATATCAAAAATTTCAAACATATAAAATATAAACAACTGAGACCATTTAAAACGACATAAATTAAAACAGAGCGCACTATTCATCCTCATACAGAGGCTGGAGCCATTGGTCTCTCAAACTTCTTTATTTATTTAATTGTTCACATTTATAGCCTGCCCTTCCCAGAAGTGGAGGAGGAGGAGGAGGAGATTGGATTTATACCCCGCCCTTCACTACCCAAGGGAGTCTCAGAGCGGCTTACAAACGCCTTTCCCTTCCCCTCCTCACAACAGACACCCTGTGAGGGAGGTGGGGCTGAGAGAGCTCTTGACAGAAACTGCTCTTTTTCAAGAACAGCTCTTTTCAGAACTACGGCTTGTCCAAGGGCATCCAGCCAGGTGCAAGTGGAGGAGTGGGGAATCAAGCCCGGTTCTCCCAGATTAGAGTCCGCACACTTAATCACTACACCAAACAAAAAGTGGGCTCAGGGCGGGTAGCAACATGTCATTTATACAAAATATATTAGTTAAAGTAGTAACATTAAAATTTAAAACATCGTCATAATTATTAAAATGGTGGTCACCAATGTTCCCTCAAAGCCGTGGAGTCTTGTGAGCAAAAATCCTACTTTGTGAGCTACTCTGGCATTAAAGTTGTGAGCGAGCAATTCGGCTGCTGCATCAATTAGTTTGCTCTGGAGCCCTCCTTCCTGAGCTAAGACAGAAAGGTGTGAGCCGGAGGCGAAAAAACTGTGAGCTAGCTCACACGAACTCAGCTTAGAGAGAACACTGGTGGTCACAGTTAATGACAAGAATTTTTTTTCTCTGGTTGTGGGGAGGTTCCTGGCCATAGCCAGTAGTTGTTCACAGAGTGACAAACACCTCAGGGAGGCGATAGTTGGCCGTCCGCTGGCTCAGCTGAAGGCCTTGCGGAACAGCTCCGTCTCGCAGGCCCTGCGCAATTGAAGTAGGTCCCGCAGGGCCATGATCTCGAGGGGGAGCACGTTCCACCAGGCAGGGGCCAGGGCAGAAAAGGCCGTGGCCCTGGCCGAGGCAAGACAGACGTCTTTCGAGCCAGGGACTACCAGGAGGTGTTGATCCATAGAGTGTAGTGCCACGTGAGAAGGTAGCTTCGGCTTCAGCAGGGGAGGCTGAGATTTTATTGGACGCCCGCCGCCTCATGATGTGGCATTTCTCCCAAGAGCCACAGATGCATTCGGCAAAGGACCCCGCGGCTGCACTGTATGTACATGCCGTTTTGTGTCTTCTTCTGGGCATGGAACAAGGGCCATTGCGGGTGTGGAGGGGGAGTTATTTGTGAATTTCCTGCATTGTTCCTGCATTGTGCAGGAGGTTGGACTCGATGACCCTGGAGGTCCCTTCCAACGCTATGATTCTAAGATTAAAACTCTAAACCTAACCCTTAAACGATGGCAATCAAACTATGTCACAACTATAATGGTGCCCTGGTGTCAGAAGAAGAAGAAGAGATTGGATTTATACTCCGCCCTTCACAGAGGCGAGGAAAGCGATGGCGAACCTAAACAGCATGATAAAACGTACAGACATCACCCTGCCAACAAAAGTCCACATGGTCAAAGCAATGGTATTCCCAGTAGTCATGTATGGCTGCGAGAGTTGGACTATAAAGAAGGCCGAGCGCCGAAGAATAGATTCTTTTGAACTATGGTGCTGGAGAAGACTCTTGAGAGTCCCTTGGACTGCAAGGAGATCCAATCAGTCAATCCTAAAAGAAATCAACCCTGACTGTTCCCTGGAAGGCCAGATAATGAAACTGAAGCTCAAAGACTTTGGCCACCCAATGAGAAGGGAGCACTCACTGGAGAAGACCCTGATGCTGGGAAAGACTGAAGGTCAAAGAAGACGGGGACGGCAAAGGATGAGATGGTTGGACAGTGTCATAGATGCAACGAACATGAAATTGAGCAAACTTCAGAGGACGGCGGAAGACAGGAAGGCCTGGCGTGATCTGGTCCATGGGGTCGCGAAGAGTCGGACTCGACTGTGCGACTGAACAACAACAACTTCACAGAGCTGTTCACTTCTTTGCCTTGAAAGGCCCTTGCTGGGGTTGCTGTAAGTCCACTGCAAGTTGACGGCACCTTACACACACACACAACTGATTTTAAATTGTGGTTTCTAATGTGCTTTTTATAATAGAAAAAGAAGAAGAGGAGATTGGATTTATACCCCACCCTTCACTCGGAGTCTCAGAGTGGCTTACAAACTCCTTTCCCTTCCCCTCCCCACAATGGACACCCTGTGAGGTAGGCGGAGCTGAGAGAACTCTGAGAGAACTGTCCTTTCAAGGACAGCTCTGACAGAACTATGGCTTGCCCAAGGTCATCCAGCAGCTGCGAGTGGAGGAGAAGGGTTGCCAGCCTCCAGGTGGGGCCTGGGGATCTCCAGCTGACAGAGATCAGCCCCCTACAAATTCCATCGCTCCTTCCTCTTTCTTTCCCCCTTTTGTCAACTTCACTCTTCCCCACCCCACCCCAACCACACTGCAAAAATTAGGATACTGGCGAGACGCCACCACAGAACCAGAGACAGATTACTAGCCTAACCCGCCGGCTCAGGACGAATGCATATTTTAGAAGCACAATCTGCACCGCTCCGTGGCTTAAACCTAATTCCCCCGCAAGCCAGCCAGAACAGATAAGTTCTGACAGTCTTTCCAAAAAAGTGACGCTGGCGACTTTCCAGTGGGGGAGAGAGCCTCATAGCTGCAACAGGAGGAGGGGGAGGCATCACCAGGGACATCTTCTCCGCCCGTCCGCACCATCCGAAAATGGCACAGAGCCGATGCCATTCAGCGGGGGGCCCCGAACGAGGAGAGACGGGAGGCAGCAACGTCCTCGGGCTGCAGCTTGCTTTGGCGTTCCAGCGTCCTTGAATGGTGCCCAGCGGCTGACCCTGAAGCCCGTGGGCAGCTTGTCAGGCCAAAGCAATTTTACTTGGCCCTTGGTTCTCCTGCCAAGTTTTAAGGTTGGTTTTAAAAAAAAAAAATGTCGTCCCCCCCATGAGCTACATGCAAGGAGAAGAAATTTCTTCTGGGGGAAAAAAGAGAAGGCTGTGAAAGAATGAGATTAAAATTCCACACTTTAACCGTACATCCCCGTTTGGCCGTTGTACGCAACGCCCCGCATGCACTGTAGAACTGGAAACCCTTTTCCTTCTGTACGGTTGCCAAGACTCCTACAGAGGGCAATCATCCATTAAGCAGACAAATGAGTGGCCAGATGCCCGTCCATAGAGGTTAGCCACCGATGAAGCAGAGGGATACCTCGTTGGCTATCGTATCTGCCCCAGTCAGCAGATGTGGTGTGTACCAGACACACCAGGACTTTCCTCTTTGAGATCTTGACTCTGCCCTGAACTCGCTAGATGGGCTTGCTTGTCTTTCTCTCTGTCTCAGTCAGGGGTCATTTCCTGCGGGAGCGCACAGGAGCGAAGCTCCGGCAGTAAGGAGCCCAGGGGGCGGGCACATGCAACAAGCCCCGCCCCCTGCTCCCAGCAGCCCTCAGTCAGACCACGAGGAGCAAGAGACAGCCAGGTAACTTGCAGAGCCCCCCCCCCCCGGCCCACCTTCAGGTACAAGGTCTTCCTCCTCTTTGAGGGCAGATCTGCACTCCCCCCCCCAATAGCTAGCAATGCAAAACAGTCCAATGGAGCCTGAGCCGGTGGGGGTGTTACCTTCTGACACACTTCCGGTGATGTCAGGGGGTGTGGCATATGCAAATAAGTTATGCTAATGAGTTATGCTAATGAGCTCCTGCACCTCTTTTTCTACGAAATGACCTCTGGTCTCAATACACCCTCTGCTGCCAAGCCAGACACGGTAGTGTAGCTGTTCGGCCTGCAGAAGGTGCCCATGTTCAATCCCCCGGCCTCTCCAGGTGAAAGGATCAGGAAGTGGGTGATGTGAAAGTCCCACGCCCAAGACGCCGGACAGCCGCCGCTAGTCTGAGTAGACAACATTGACCTCAATAGACCAACAATCTCCAAGCTGGTCCGTAATTCTACTGACATACTATACAAAGTTGGTGTACGGATTATACAGACATTCAAACACATGAAGCTGCCTTACATCAAATCAGACCTTTGGTCCACCAAAGTCAGTATTGTCTACTCAGACTGGCAGCAGTTCTCCAGGGCCTCAGGGAGAGGCAGGCAACGGCAAACCACCTCTGAACATCTCTGGCCTTGAAAACCGCACAGAATCACCGTAAGTCAGCTGTGACTTGACGGCACTTTGCACCACGCTGCCTAGTCCTTTTCAGCTAGAGGTGCCAGGGACTGAACCTGCGACCTTCTGCATGCCAAGCAGATGCTCTACCAGTGAGCCACGGCCCTGTAAGGCTGTGTTAAGGGAAGCTTCCTGAATGTTCTGCAGTGTTACGCAAATGCTGCATTACTGCAAAAGGGAGACAACGCAGGAAGAAAACCTCACAGTATACAACAGTAGCCAAAAAGAAAACTGCAAAAGGTGGACACTGAAGGAAGAAGATGATCAAAACGATGCTCCTGCCCGGGATCTTCGTTCTGTGCGAAAACCCTGACCCCCCTTGAGAATTTCACTGCAGAATTGGGTGAATACTTCATTGTAAAAAAACCTATTTGAATGTATTGTGGACTCGCGTACTGAGTACATTATTGCATTGTCATACAAGAACATTGTTTTATTATACATAAGAGACATACAGTTGTCTTTAGCATCTATCTTTCACAGTTTTCTTTTGAGTCACTGTTCCTACAAAAGGGGACACGTGCAGATTTCGGTGTAGTGCCGGCTGACTCAGCATCCCCACTGGCTGGCCCAGACAGGTGACCCAAAGGCATCCAAGAAAGGTAGGTGGCCTTTACCAACTACCCCATGTCTCCCCCTTTAGGACCCAGTTTGGAAATCACAGCTCTATGAACCGGCCTGGGAAGAGCAGTTCCTAAACCTTGTCTTCCCTCCTCCAAACTCAATCTTTCCTGAAAGCCTTCCATGGAACACCCTCAGCCCATCTTTGCTACGCCCTAGGTCTGCCAGCCCTGAGTTGGGATACACATGGAGATTTGCGGGTTGGGATCTGGAGAGGGCAGGGTGCGGGGAGGGGAGGGGAGGGACCTCGGCAGATTATAATGCCACAAAGCCATCAGCTAAAGCAGTTGTATTTCTCCAGGGAAACGGCTGGTCCTCTGGAGATACGCTGTAATAGCGGGAAAACTCCAGATGCCCCCTGGAGGTTGGCAACAGTGTTCCCTCTAAGCTGAATTAGTGTGAGCTAGCTCACAGTTTTTTAGCCTCCGGCTCACACATTTTTCCCTTCGCTCAGGAAAGATGGCTCCAGAGCAAACTAGGTAATTTATGCAGTAGCCCAATCGCTCGCTCACAACTTTAATGCCAGTCGCTCACAAAGTAGAATTTTTGCTCACATAACTCCACAGCTTAGAGGGAACATTGGTTGGCAACCCTATTAAACTAGCAATCAGCCATCCATCTCACCAACAGTAAACCGTGGGGCTGGCTCTGAGTTCTCCAGCATGCAACGGACCTTCCAACATCATAGAGGATATTGGCTCTCAGTTGTCCCCCCACCACAACCATCAAGACCAGCAGATCTATATACTGAGTTTGGGCAGGGAGGACAACTACAGAGACCCTCCTGGTCAGTGTTCCCTCTAAGTTGACTTAGTGTGAGCTAGCTCACAGTTCTTTAGCCTCCGGCTCACACATTTGTTGTCTTCGCTCAGGAAGGGGATGGCTCCAGAGCAAACTAATTTCTGCAGGAGCCCAATCGCTCGCTCACAGCTTTAATGCCAGCAGCTCACCAAGTAGAATTTTTGCTCACGAGACTCCACCGCTTAGAGAGACCATGGCTCCTGGTGGCAAAATAAAACAGAGTTCCAGTTGCGGCACCTTCACAACAATTTATTTCCTCCTTGGACATCTGAAGAAGTGAGCTATGACTCATAAAAGCTCACAGTGAAA
>NW_015169832.1:43491-62349 GCF_001447785.1 Gekko japonicus | reverse complement strand
AGAGAGAGTCAGTATTCACAAAACAAAGATCCCGTTATAACGAGAGCTGTTTGTGCTAAAAATAATATCAAACTTGCACACCAAGGTGTCTCAAAACCTGTGCCAAGAAAAACCGAAGCCTCCATATGTTATGGAAATTTTTAAATTTTTGGCCTTCTTTACGGCTAACTAAATTAAAAATGGAGTTAGCTGCACTTTTATTAAGCGCTGCAAAAACTTTGATTGCACAAACCTGGCTCCCACGATCCGCCAATGGTTTATTAAGGTATGGGATATAACAGTTATGGATAAATTAGCATCGCAAATTTGGGTGGCTGAAGTATTATCAAAGAAGAATATATTCTTGGAAAAATGGTTTCCCTTTTTTGATTTCGTTAGTAATTCAGAAAACAAGAGTTGTCGCCTCCCTGAAAAATATATTGATATAATTTTGTATTAAACAAATTGTTGTTATTGCTAGTTATTGTCATTGTTAATTCTGAGTGATTTCTATATTCTTACAATAATTCAATTGTATATCAAAACTTTATTTTGAAAAAAATCTCCTGTTAAGATTGTTGTGTTTTATTGTTGTATATGTTGAAAAATTGAATAACATTTTATTTTTAAAAAAACCCAACAAAGACCGAATGAACCCAGATTCTGGTAATTCAGGGGACCGTCAGGCAGCTCTACAGAATCTCAAAAAAAAAAAAAAAAAAAAAACCCCGACCCCACGAGATCCTACTGAGGCCATTCACTTCACTGAGATTTCTCCAGGCATTGGAGGTAGAAAGTGCCACCAAGCCACAGCTGACTTAAGGCAAACCCGTAAAGTTTTAAAGGCAAGAGACAAGCAGAGACGGTTCGCCATGGCCTGCCTCTGTGTGGTGACCCTGAACTCCCTTGGTGGTCTCCCATCCAAGTACTAACCAGGGCCGACCCTGCTTAGCTTCCAAGGTCTGGTGAGACTGGGCTAGCCGGGGCCATCCGGGTCAGTGCATTACCAACACACTTCTCAAAGCTATCTTTCCAGACGCGGGGACTAGAAGCTTTGATTCTTCCCTTTCAAAACTGAATGATGCAAGCTGAAATCATCCGGATACTCAGTTCGGCAGAAAAGGGCAACTAGGATGATAAAAGGGTTGGAAGACTTTCCCTATGAAGAAAGGTTAAAGTGCTTGGGGTGCTTTAGTTTGGAGAAACGACGGCTGAGGGGGTGACATGATGGAGGTTTATAAAATGATGCCTGGGACAGAGCAGGTTAAGAGGTACTTTTCTCCCTTTCTCACAAGACAAGAACTCACGGGCACTCAATGAAATTGCTGAGCAGTCGGGTTAGAATGGATAAGAGGAAGTACTTCTTCACCCAAAGAGTGATTAACACGTGGAATTCACTGCCACAGGAGGTGGTGGTGGCTACAAGCATGGACGGCTTCAAGAGGAAACGGGATAAACATATGGAGCAGAGGTCCATCAGTGGCTATCCTCCTGATGGCACCTGGTATTTTTGGTCACTGTGTGACCCAGAGTGTTGGACTGGATGGGCCATTGGCCTGATCCAACATTGGCTTCTCTTATGTTCTTAAGTTCATAGGTCTGGGATGCTCTGTTCGCTAATTACAACTGAGTTCCTTCTTAAATAAGAGAACAGAAATGATGAAAGGTGAGAGCCAGAGTTCCCCAAGAGGAGCTACACAATATGGATTACACCCTACTTCTAACTACGTCTGAAGCATAATTCCAATGAGTTCAATAGGACTTTCTCCTAAACAGGCACATATAGACCGTCGGCCCAAGTCAGCCTTACCTCTCCATGATAGCCACGATCAACACACTTAGAGAATAAGCTCCAGTTCTTAATGGTGGAGATTCTAAAGGAGAATACGGAACTTGGGAGTACATGGGAGGGAGGAGGAACACAAGTATTCTAAGCCTGTTACCGTGGAGCGCAAGAACTTACGTATGTGATACTAGATCTGAGTCAGGATTCAAGAATCCACTCAGGGAACAGCCCTGGCCAGGCGACAGAATAACGGGATACTATCCAGTACAGAGATTACCAAATTGTGTGGTTTGTGGGCACCAGGGTGCCCGCCAAAGTGTTTCTCGGCGCCCGCTGGCTTTCTTCCCACAGCAAATTGTCATAAGAACATAAGAGATGCCAATGTTGGATCAGGCCAAAGGCCCATCCAGTCCAACACTCTGTATCACACAGTGGCCAGAAATACCAGTGCCATCAGGAGGTCCACCAGTGGGGCCAGGACATTAGAAGCCCTCCCACTGTTGAACCCCCCAAGCACCAAGATGACAGAGCATCACTTGCCCCAGACCCCCTATCTATACCTTGTGGCTAATAGCCACTGATGGACTTCTGCTCCATATGCCTATCTGATTCCCTTTTGAAGCCGTCCATGCTTGTAGCCGCCACCACTTCCTGTGGCAGTGAATTCCAAGTGTTAATCACTCTTTGGGTGAAGAAGTACTTCCTTTTATCCGTTCTAACCCGACCGCTCAGCAATTTCATGGAGTGCCCACGAGTTCTTGTATTGTGAGAAAGGGAGAAGAGTACCTCTTTCTCTACCTGCTCTTTCCCATGCATAATCTTATAACCCTCAGTCGTCGTTTCTCCAAGCTAAAGAGCCCTAAGCGCCTTAACCTTTCCTCATAGGGAAAGTGTTCCAACCCTTTTATCATTTGAGTTGCCCTTTTCTGCACTTTTTCCAAAGCTATAATATCCTTTTTAAGGTGTGGTGACCAGAATTGCACACAGTATTCCAAATGAATACAGTCTACTACATGGGGGTCAGATACGATTTCTACTGGCATTGGACTGAGCTATCATGAGTACAGCACTAAGGGTGGAGAGGAAGAGAAGTTTCCTCACCTAGGCTGGGAAGGCTACAGAAAATAGTCTTTCGAGAATTCCACTGCTGCAGGCAACCTTGGACATTCTTCGCAGTGGGTTGGCTGAAGAGTCCCGATCTATACCTTGTGGATAATAGCCACTGATGGACCTCTGCTCCATATGCCTATCTAATTCCCTCTTGAAGCCGTCCATGCTTGTAGCCGCCGCCACCTCCTGTGGCAGTGAATTCCAAGTGTTAATCACTCTTTGGGTGAAGAAGGACTTCCTTTTATCCGCTTTAACCCGACCGTTCAGCTATTTCATGGAATGCCCACAAGTTCTTGTATTGTGTCAATCCTAGACAGGCCCGTAGCCAGGATCTTTTAATTCGGGGAACCTCTAAATAAGTCAGGGGGCACCTCGGACACACACCCTCAAACACCCCCCAAGTGACCCGCCTACTGGGGGGGGGAGCCAGCAGTGTGAGCTCCGGAGACACACGCAGGGCCCTCTCCAGCCCCAACAGTGGGAGCCACTGCCCCCTCTTCCCCCCCCATGCTAACACAGCCAGCCCATCGCCCCCCCAGGCAGTGCTCACCCACACCCCAGCCCTGCACCCTCCGCCTACCGCTGCCGTTGGATTCCCCCCGGCCGCTAGAGCCGGGCTCCCCACTTGCTCCGTCCATCGCCATCGTCCCACTGGCACAGTGAGCCCGGACACTGAGTGCAACAGCGCAGAGGGGAGGCGAGCCCAGTTGACAAGAGACAGCGGCCGCGGCTGGCAGCGTGCCCAGCTGACAAGAGAGAGTCGCTGCGGCCGGCGACGAGCACCATAATTAAAATTTTAAAGCTGGAAGTTGGGGGGCCTGGGCTGGATAGGAAGTTGGGGGGGCAGGCCCCGAGAGGCCCCGCTGTAGCGCCGGGCCCATCCCTAGATTTCCTACATCTCAACGACATAAGAGGAGCGGCAGAAGCTGCCGGAAGGATCACCTCTGGATCTGCAGGGAAACAGCTGCCCCGTCACAGAAGGGCGCTCGGCACAAATCCTGCCACCATTTTAACAATTGCCCCACCCACTGCAGCCGTTCTGTGGGTGGTCATGTCTCCCACAGCAACCATTTCGGGGTGGTGCCCACCAATGCTCCCTCTAAGCTGCGGAGTCCCGTGAGCAAAAAATTCTACTTTGTGAGCTACTGGCATTAAAGCTGTGAGCGAGTGATATGGCTACTGCATCAGTTGGTTTGCTCTGGAGCCATCCTTCTTGAGCGAACACAAACATGGTTGAGCCGGAGGCTAAAAAAAAGTTGAGCTAGCTCACACTAACTCAGCTTAGGAGGGAACACTGGTGCCCACCACCTTTTCTCAAAACGTCCACCAGTTCAACAAGGTTGAAGACCTCCGGTCTAGTACATCTTCACTCCACCTTTCCTTTGAGGGTCTCATGGCAGCAAACGAGATTCTCTCAACCCCGTCCCTCTGAAATTCATTTCAGCATTTGCTTAATTTATACCCTGCCTTTCTCCAGAGTGGCTTACAACATTCTCCCCTTCTCTATTGCATCCTCACAACAACCCTGTGAGGTTGAGAATTAGGTGATGGGTTCAAGGTCACCAAGCAAGCTTCAGTGGCGGGGTGGATGGGTTTCAAACTTGGGTCTCCCAGATCCTAGTCAGAGACTCTAGGTCCCTGTTGTATTAATAGGAAGTAAGGTTTCTCACACGATCACAGCAAAAGCCAATGAAAAACATCGTAACATACTTTGCACGTCAAAGTCACTAAAGAAAGAGAACATCACGAGCCAAAAAATTAAGTGTTTGGCACTGAAAACCCAGGCTCAACCTCTCATTCAGCTGCCACCTTGAAGAAGTGTTCCTTCTTCAAGGTGGCACCTTTCAGCCTAGAACATGACAAGGCTCATAAGTGATACAGGAATCATCGCTTTCGGATGATCAATGGTCTCAGATTTGGAGAACGCAACACAGTATGTCAAAATCCTCTGAAATTTTGGAGACTACCTATAAAGTGCTCTCGCGTTGGTACTTAACCCCTGTCAAGCTCTTCCATATATCGAGCACTACTTCTATTTATAACACCACAGACCAAAATGAATGTGAAATACTTAGTCCTGTTGGGAAATGGTATCCCATCATCGAAAAACTCACTTTTGATGATTTTGACTGGAAAACTATTTACAATGCGAAGTATAAGTTGTTGCTATTGGGTTAATGTTTCTATGACCTTTATGGCTTTGTTCCGTGGAACCTCTCTTTGATTGTATATTTGATTGCATTGGTAGGATAAGTGGATTTCTGTAACTTTTGCTGTTTGTTGTTATACTTTATGGTTGAATACGAATAAAATGTTCTGGTTAAAAAAAAAAAATAAAGTACCCTGTCTACCAAGAACTACTACAAAAATAACCTTTCTCTGCATACCCTTCTCTTGCTGTGCTTTCGTCTAAGATATACAGCTTGGCTCACTTGCTCAAGTCATCTGTAGCTCTCTGGTCTCTCAGGGGCATGAGCATAGATGCTGACATTCACTTACTTCCTGACAGCAGTGCTCGGTTTTCTGGATAGCATGAGTCGAAGGAAGGAATGGATGGTCCTGACTCTAGGACAAGGGAGACACGAAAAGGGTTTGGGGTCCGACTCCTCTTAAAGCAGTTTCGGCACTGGGGCAAATCAACAGCAGTCCGAGATCTAGAGTAACCTGATCCCAAAAGCCGGATAAGAGTCTTTTTTAAAAAATGATAATAAAACCTTCTCCAGTGACCTGAGATCCAAGAAGAAGTCCGATCATTTTAACACACACAGAGGAGAGCAGGAGAAAGAAAAATTAACATTAACAACCGACTGCAGCCAAATCCTCCCTGCCCTCAGCTAAGATGTTAATGCCGCTCGCTCTGCAGAGACCAGGCACCGGTGCCAACTTCCCAGAGTGCCAAAAGCTGGCAGAAGGGACTCAGGGTGGTAAGGAAAGGTGCCACCTGAGGTCAAATCCATGTATTTTGTGGCCCCAAATGAACACATGCACTCCCCCACCCCCACCCCATTCACTCTCCCCACCACCACCACCATGAGAGATTGGCAGAGGCTTGGCACGCAAACGAGGACAGGCATTTGGGCACGACGGCTGCTAAGCCACCAGCTTCTACCGGTCAAGAAGCAAAGCCCGGAACTTCGGCTTACATACGCAGGGGATGAGAGGGAGAAGATCCTGCCCGGCCCCCATCACGCCCCCACCCACCCCCCACTGGCCGGCCCCTGCACCAAACCCCTGGAGGGGCTAATCCGGCTCCCAGCTGCTCGGAAGCCAACCCTGCAGGGAGGGCTGCCCTGAACCCGTGCCAACCTCCCAGCACCGTCGGCGGGAGCCATTTGCCTACCGGTGCATTCTTAGTCCTGCACAGACGCAGCGTTGTGTGACGGGGAGGGGAATCTCCCCCCCATTACATCATCAGGAATGGCAAGGAAGCAGGTGATAGCATCAAGTCTTGGGGGGCAGGAGGAGAGCCAATGAACTCCCTTCCCCCATAGGTGGGGGGGGGAGAAAAGAGAAGAGAAGCTGGAATTCCTGAGCAGAGATGGCAAGAATCCCCTACGGAGGCTGACTGCGGGTTCCTCTGCCTGCTCAGCCCCTTTCCCCCTAAACTGAGGTGCCCCAGGACACAAGAGACCCATGTTGTACCCTCTGCCCACCCCCTAACCCCACTCCCCTTGACAAAGAGAAGGCAGAGATAGAGAGAAGATGGGACTCTTCTCTCTCTCTCAAAAAAAAATAATCCCCATGTTAAAGAAGCGGTTGCCTGGGGTTCACTCTACACCCACCAGAGAATCACGCCCAGCTCTCAGGCGATGCTCCCTCTAAGCCCCGGAGTCTCGTGAGCAAAAATTCTGCATTGTGAGCTACTGGCATTCAAGTTGTGAGCCAGCGATTTGGCTGCTGCATAAATTAGTTTGCACGAGGGGCCCTCCTTCCTGAGCTGAGACCAAAATGCGTGAGCCAGAGGCTAAAAAAACTGCGAGCCAGCTCACACTAACTCAGCTTAGAGGGAACACTGCTCTCAGGTGGATGGAGCCACTTACGTGCGCAGGGGGTTAAATAAAGGATTGGCAGGGGAAAGGCCAACCGATTCCCCCCACCCACCCACCCACCCACCCAAGAGATGAGGCCCATCTGTCACGGTCGGTGGCACGAATGGCAGGGGCAACCTCGCCAGGCAAAGGCCGGGCACAAAAGTAAGGGGCACAGGGCCAAGATGGCACACATGGAAGGTCCCCAGCCACACCTATGCCGGTCAGAGGGATATTTCCAGCCCACCCAAACAGGGAAAGGGCCCCGTCAAAGGGGCAGCCATGTGGCCACGGGAGAATCGCCTAGACGGAAAGGTCAACGCCAGGGAAGCGCGGGGGGGAGGCAAGAAGAAAGGCCGAGCGGGGAGGGGGAACCTCCAGGGCCGGGCACAGCCGCGAAACCCTCCGGAATTATAACGACACAAGCTGGGTTTTAGAGTTCGATCCCCAGGATCTTCGCCACCACAGCCCACCACTCCCCCCTTCTCCGTCGCGAAGCATGCCGCCGAGCTCTGAGCCACGCGCAGGGCGGGAGGATCCTTGGAAAGAAGGGAAAGCGAAGGAGCTCCAAAGAGATCACGCACGGATGAAGACGCTGCCGGAGATCAGCCAGAGCGCTGCCCCCCCCCCCCCCCCGCGCGTACGATTTTTTTTAGGGAGAAAGGAGGAGGAGATCTGGATTTGGGGGGGGGGAGAGAGGGGAGGGAGACGAGGAGGGCAGAAGCTGGGCGTGAATTCCCGGTGGGGAAGAGGCGGTCTATTGTAAGCAGGAGAGCTCAGCAGGGGAAAGAAGGCAAGCCCCGACCTAACTGGGAAGAGTCGGTGCCGGGGGGTGGGAGGGTGAAGGGCAAAGCGGGGCTCCTGCAAGGATCACAGCGGGCGATCCGGTGCAAAAGGCGGCGATCCCCGGGGAGGCAGGCTCCAGGCCGGGGTCAAAGGTCACAGTGGATCCCGTCCGCCCCCCCCCCGGCGAAACGAGGGAGCGTCTCTTCTTACCTTGGCAGCGGCTTCGGCTATGGCGAGTCCCAGTAATCCTCGGCCATGGCCGCCCGCACGGGCCGCCTCTGGACGCGGCTCCCCTCAGCCGCCCATGGTCACCCTCCCGCTCCCCCAAGCCCGGGATGCGTTCGGCTCCGCCCTCCCAGCTGCGCAGAACCGCCCCCCCCCCCGACCTGGCCGCCTCCCACCCTGCGACTGGCCAAAGCCAACCTCCTGGCAGGGCTTCACTCTCCCCTCCCCTCCCGGGTGTACCATTCTCCTCAGGGCGAGGGGGGGGGCAAAAGCCCGAGCTTTCGAGCGCGAGTCTTTTTTCTAAGGGCGCCATTAGACACTGAAGAACAACACGGAGGATAGTGAGTACAGGGAGGACCCTTCGCTGCTTCTCGCAAAGACGTAGCTTTATTAATCGGTGAGGGGACCATAGAGGGCCTCCCTCTTTCGTTTCACTTGGTAGCGCCCCGGCGTTGCCATGTTCTGAAATGGGGGGGAGAGTAGTCCTTCGATGAGAACGTGAACTCCTTTCCCCCATTTAACCCGAAGTTGACTGTGTACGGGACTTTAGAAACAGGGGTAACTGGAAACGTTCAGTGAGCAATATAAAAGTAGACTACTGTCCTCCCCCAGTGCTGTAATAGCACATTCCACGCCGTCGCTCCGCCCCCCCCCCCCAACTAATCGTCCTTCTTAACTAACCACCAGGCGCACGCACATGCCATGCCTGGATTAGGCGATACCATTTTGATTTGTCAGGGTGGGGGTGCGTGTCAGGGGTTTTGTCTCGTCAGCCGAACGTTAGACAATGCGGCAAAAACCTCCGTCAACGTGGCACTTTGCCTCTTTTACAAGCCTCAAAAATAGCTTTTAGGGAGAGTGCGAACATCTCGGTCGCCGCTCTCTTCGGATATCCCAAATAGGCTCGCCCGAGCACCTTTATCGGGAGAAGAATGGAGGGCGATACCATTAATAAAAAAGAGAAGTTTTGGATGTAAATAAAAGTGAACGTACTCGTTTTAAAAATAGTGCTGAGCCCAAGAAAATATACTCTACTCTTTAAAAATAATTGATTTGTGGAGAATAACTGACGAGGAAAAGGTTCGCATTTTGTCTCCTCTATTGGCCTTGTAATGGTTTGATCCACCTCACTGAGCCAAGGGCTGTGGGAGGATACCACAGAGCAAAAGGGGAAATGTTTTTGTTTTTTTTAAAGAGATCAGCATTCGAGATTTTTTTTTTTTACAGGCTAGGATCTTTTGTCAATTACCGTCAGTAAATAAAAAGTGGAAGTTTTGAAGTATGAGAACAAAGCGTGTGTGTTCCCCCTCTGTAATAGTTGACAATGGTTGGGCTCTCATATACGCCGAACTTTGGCCCCGACCATATCTCAAAAATAGGGGGAGACTTAGATCCCCACCCCCGTCAGTAATACTTGAGTACCTGACTCAGGTAGATTTTCCCTGTTCATTTTCCTCTTCTGTCAGCAGATTGGAGCCACATGCTGTTCCTGTAGTTTTTTTAAAAAATCGGGAGTTTTACGAAATGAAACTTTTTCTCTTTGCATTTTTTAGTTTTCAAGGCCCGCTTTGTAATCTATTTAAAAATATTGTTTCCAGGATACTTTTAAAAATAATTGAAACAGAATCCCAAATGTATCCATTTACTAGGGGTGCCATATTTTGACAAGCAAAAAAGAGGGCATATTTCCCAACTAACTAATTCAAGGAACTGATTACGATGACAATTCTCATTTTCAATACCCCTACTCTTTAAGCTGTGATCATTGCAACTAACTAGGAACATTCGTAACCTTCCTTGTTTTTGTTGTAGTTCAGTTGCACAGTCGAGTCTGAGTCGGTGACCCCATGGACCATATCATGCCAGGCCCTCCTGTCCTCCGCCATCCTCCGGAGTCTGCTCAACTTCATGTTCATTGCATCGATAACACTGTCTAACCTTGTTTTTAAATAACAATTTAAATTTATTTGTTTAGGCTAAATAATAGAGGATGGACACCAAAAAAGAAGACATGTCCTCTAAAAAGAGAACATCTGGTAACCCTACATTTACTCTTTCACCTGGTTCAGGTGGGTAGCCGTGCTGGTCTGAAGCAGTAGAACAAAGTTTGGATGCAGCGGCACCTTGAAAACCAACAAAGTTTTATTCAAAGTATGAACTTTCATGTGCAAGCACACTTCCACACAAAAGCTTGTACCTTGAATAAAACTTCATTGGCCTTAAAGGTGCCACTGGACTCAAACTTTGTTCTTTGACATGGGTTACTGATGTGTAGCCTTGAAGCTAGCTCTCCCAAATCGGCTGCCAAGTCTCATATTGCTGCACGGTCAACCATTATTAGACATGCAAACCCGTGGTTTATTTGCATAGCGCTTTTAGGTTTGCAAAGTGCTTCACCTACATCAGCACACTAATACTTACAACAGCCTTGTAAGGCAGGAAGACCAGCAACTGAGGAAGAGAGAAAGTGACTGCCCTAATGTGACCTGCGGAGCAGTCAGAAGTGGGTCTACTTGTGACACCCTCTGGAAAGAGCCAGCGATATTGTACCTTGTTTTTCCTCGGGAGTGTTGTCAGTTTGATATATTCTTTTCTTTTTTCTCTTACCCTCCATGGGATTTCTTTCAAAACTTTTATTTCATTCCCATCCATCATCATTGGTGTTGCGTTTACTTCTTTCAAGATTTTGTCTCTAATAATCCTTTTGCCAAACCGGATTTGGACTTCCCTTGGAACTTTCATTCGTCTCACGTATGCTGAATTCCTCCTGAATACTTGATCAAATTCCTTTAGCATCTCTTCATCTTCCATCTGCATATAATCTGCTAAAAATCTTAGCCATTTTTCCGACGATATCTTCATCTTTTTCTTCAGGAATATTCTGGAATCTCAATACATACGCTGCTTTATCGACTTGAAGTTCAGTCAGCTCTTGTTCATATTCTTCTTGCTTCAAGTCAAGTCTCCTTGTTTCATCTTCAATCCTTTTTGTCTTAAAGTCCATCTTTTCTGTTTTCTTCTTCAATTCCACAATTTGTTTTGTATTTTCTGAAACTAGGGTTTGTATTGCTTGTAGACTGCTCATGAATTTTTCTGTTATTTGTTCCATATTTGTTTCCACTTTCTTCATTGAAATCTTGATGGGATCTACAGCTTCTGCGACAGAAAGTTGGACCAATGACTGCATCTCCTTTTGAGCTGGGGCTAATTTAGATATTGTAACTCCTCCCACCCCTGGTGATGATTGAGGTGATGATTGAGGTGTTTTTAGTTGCGTAGTTTTAACATTAGGTTGGGTTGCCATCTTGGCTCGCTTCTGAGCGTAATGTAATGTATTCAGTGAGTCTCACTTCCAGGACAGTGTTCTTAGGATTGCAGCCTTAACTATTACTATGTCACCTATTTATGGTGGCTCCCTATGCAACAGTTAGAGACAATGCTCTCTTTAAGCTGAGGAGTCTTGTGAACAAAAATTCTACTTTGTGAGCTAGTGGCATTAAAGTTGTGAGCGAGCGATTTGGCTACTGCCAGGGGTCGTATCGTAGGAAAAGAGCTAGGAGAACTCATTAGCATAACTCATTAGCATATGCCACACCCCCTGAGAGAGGCGGGGAGGAAGCAACTTACCCTCCCTCTTCTCCTGCCTCCTCCTGGCTGAATGAGGGCCGGAAGCGGGACGGCCGGAAGCAGGGGGCGGGGCTTCATCGTGTGCCCCGCCCCAACACCTCACTCGGGGGAACTGCGATCCCCCGCGATCCCCCCCGAATCGACCTCTGGCTACTGCATAAATTAGTTTGCTCTGCAGCCATCCTTCCTGAGTGAAGACAAAAATGTGTGAGCCAGAGACTAAAAAACGGTGAGCTAGCTCACACTAACTCAGCTTAGAGGGAACACTGGTTAGAGGTGCCATTTAGGAATCCCTTGTTTAAACAATGGCAACCCTGTGATGTTATGGAGAAGTTAATTTTTGGTTTAGTTAAATTTGTACTGATACCGTTCCATTGTTAGGCTAAGCAGGTCCAATCCTGTAAACTGCCTTCCTGCTTAGCAGACTTCCCAGAAACATAAAGTTTGAGTCCAGTGGCACTTTAAGACCAACAAAATTTTATTCAAAGCTTTCATGTGCAAGCACACTTCTTCAGATATGTGCCTTGCACATGGAAGCTTATACCTTGAATAAAATTTTGTTGATCTTAAAGGTGCCACTGGACTCAGACTTCGTTCTGCTGCTTCATACCAACACGGCTACCCACCTGAATCTGTCTTCCTAGAAATATGTAAGTCATTTTGCAGAAGATAATGAGTAAAGAGACCGAATTGGGGAAATGAACTGTTTTGGTTTTAGCTTTTGAACTAATACTGCCTGTGCCAGATGGTTGCTACTCCTCTCTCATTCTTCCCCCACTGATGTCAGTATAAATAATTCTTCCCCCCCCCCCAAAGATATCATTGTAAAGTCCCCCTGCTCTCTTCTCCATGAGATCTTCATGGCTTTGGAGTGAGGGAGGAAAAGCTTAATAAATTCTAAGGCTCCGGCCCCTGTGCGTTATAGCGCTCAACCTAGAACGTTCAGAAAAAGACGTTTGAGGAAGTTGAAAGGGCAAAAAGGGGCAGGTGAGGGGGTGCGGTGCTGTTTGAAATGGCCAGATGATAGATGGCTCATTAATGGAATGAAATTCGCTGTATGAAACCTCCATCCCTGTATTGGTTTGCTCAGAAACAGGCCAACAACGGTAATGCGAAAGGGGCCCCTGTTATGCTTTTCTAAGCCCATGGACTTCAGCAGACTTCGAACAGTCTACCTCTACGTAGGACTGCATTAATAAATGCTTGCAATATTATCATGCTATTGACATAAACTGCACTTGTCCAGAAAACTCCGGAGTCAACCTCCTCCCAGATACATTATGATTTACTTATTCGGATTTGTGGACCTGACAAAGCATTGAGGGAGACAGATTGTTTACCTGGGAAATCTGTAGTCGCATGGCAATTGTTGGAAGCAGCAGCAGCGGCACTGCATGACGTAAAATAAAGAAAGAAAAGAAGAAGCAGCAAATTTGTGGACTGCAATTGGACTAGAATCATTTTTGCACAGTGAACATGGGTGGGGTGCAACCTCGAGGTGGTGGCTGGAGATCTCCAGGAATTACAACTGACCTCCAAATCTCAGAGATCAGTTCCCCTGGAGAAAATGGATTCTTTGGAGGGTGGACGCCGTGGTGTTCCACCCCACTGAAGTCCCCGTCCTCCCCAGGGTCTGTCCCCAAATCTCCAGGAATTTCTCATCCCCTGGAGCTGGCAACCCTGTAAAACAGCCATTGACAAAGGATGCTTTTTTGTGTGTGCCGCCAGTCAGTTCTAAGCCCGAGCAAAGTGACCTAATTCAGCCTGGATTCCAACACAGCCCTGAATACTCAGAGCAAGGATATGGGAACAGATGGAGAAGGGAATGGTTGAGCGTGTCTGTTTTCCTGGGAACGAGCTCTCGAGAAGGAATCCCGTGCCAAGATTCTCAGCTGTAAATAGTGCAGCGCTAGTCTGGTATAAAAAAAGGCTTCCTGTGGCACCGTGACTCCACACCGTGGCTAACACATGTTGATCCCATCAAAGGTTCTCACGTTGGAGGTCAGGCCGGGGCACCGTCATCCCCAAAGGCAGAAAGCTTCTAGCCAGGCATTTGGGAATCTGATAGGCCTGGGGGCTGCCGTCCTTCCTACCTTCCAGCCTCACGCAACACAGGTTTCTGGAAAGGTGTCTGTGTGTATACAGTGCCATCAAGTTGCGGCCGACTTATGGTGACCCCGGCAAGGGGCTTCCAAGGCAAGTGAGAAGCACAGTTGGTTTGCCATCGCTTTCCTCTGCAGAGTCTGCCTCAGAGATCTCCAGGTAGTCAGCCGTGTTGGTCTGAAGCAGTAGAACAAATTTAGAGTCCAGTGGCACCTGAGAGTTTGGTGTAGTGATTAAGTGCATGGACTCTAATTTGGGAGGACCAGGGTTGATTCCTCCACGTCCAGCTGCTGGATGACCTTGGGCAAGCCATAGTTCTTTCAGGGCTGTTCTCTCAAGCACAGTTCTGGAAAGAGCTCTCTCAGCCCCACCTACCTCACAGGGTTGTGGGGAGGGGGAGGGAAAAGAAGTTTGTAAACCGCTCTGAGACTCCAAGAGAAGGGCAGGGTATAAATTCAGTCTCCTCCTCCTCCTGCTCTTTAAGACCAACAAAGGTTTATTCAAGGTATGAGCTTTCGTGTGCAAGGCACACTTTTTCAAATACATTGGAATGGTAGATGAGGTTCTAAATTTAGGGATTTAACAGCAAATTAACATGCAACATGATGGTGTTTAAGTTATGCAAAGAGAAAAACTACATAAGTTAAGGCTATAAGGTCAGAGATGGTCGCCAGTCATCCGGACACCAGGAACAACGCCGAGACCCGCCAGGTGAGAAGAGAACACGCCACATGGGTGCTGTTAGGTAATCCCTTCCCCGAAAAATTGTGGCCCTAGTTAGGCAATTAACTACATAAGTAGTGCACTGTAAACTGCTCTGAGACCCGTTAGGGGTCATGGACGGTATAGAAATCAAAATGTAAAGTAAAGTAAAAAACAGTTGTAGAGCAATAAATATGTCAAAATAGCAGATGAATATCTAAAGGTGTTTTTTCTAACTCTTTCTAACTTTTTCTAACTGTTACTGAGAAGTAACAGAATCTTAATTATCTCCTCTCAGGTGTAGAGGCCATGTGGAGGGAACGTAACAGTATATTTTGAGCTGGATGTAATGTCAGTATTCTAATATGCTATTCTGGAAAAGAAATACACTAAAATACAGAGGATTTATAGTCCTTTTTGTTGAGAATACATATGTGAGGACTGAATGAGTTAGCATATGTAATGGGATAAAAATCCAATATCCCTATTGAGTCCTGGGGAGCTTTTTGTTCCAAGTGTTGTAATAACTTGTAATTCAGCAGTTTCCCTCTCCATTCTGTTCCTGAAGTTCCTTTGTAATAAAACAGCTACTTTGAGGTCATCCATTGAATGTCACGGAAGGTTAAAGTGTTCTCCTACAGGTTTCTCAGTCTTGTGATTCCTGATGTCAGATTTGTGTCTATTTATCCTCCGGCGCAGGGTTTGTCCTGTTTGTCCTATATAGAAAACCAAAGCTGACATTTAATGGCATATACAATGTTAGAAGATGTGCACGTTAGCTTCCAAGATCTGATGAGATTGGGGTGCCAGGTTCCTCCCTAGCCACCAGCAGGGGATGAGGGGTGAAGGGTTGCCAGATCCAGGCTGGAAAATTCCTGGAGACTTGGGGATGGAGCCTGGGGAGGACAGGGACCTTAGCGGAGTACAGTACCACAGAGTCCACCCTCCAAAGCATCCAAGTTCTCCAGGGGAACTGGTCTCTGTAGTCTGGAGAGAAGCTGTAAGTCTGGGGGATCCCCAGTGTAATGTATTCAATAAGCCGCCATTGAATGCATAATGTGTGATGAAAACATCTAATTGAAATGTCGTGTAAAGCTTCGTCCTGGGCTAGGATCCAAATCCATCCAATCGCATTGATAGCCCAGGAAGAACCAACCAATCACTTGTCAGCAAGCTCCCTGAGCGGGAACGTCCGTGATTGGTCCTTATGCATACAACCTTATTGGTTGGTAATTGTACAGTAGGCGTGGCTACATTAGCTGGGAGAGTTTAAAAGCAGGACAGCTGCAATGTAAGAGCTGTTCTGGCTATCAGATGTTGATCCGTGTTGGAGTTGTGTTTGAGTTGCTGAATAAAGCTGAATCTTTGCTGAATCACTCTCTGACTACTTTGTTAAGTCAGCGACTTAACAGTCAGGTCCCACCTGGAGGTTGGCATGCCTAGGCTATGCCGTGCCGCCTTCCCTCCCCAGAAAGGTGCCTCATCTCCTGCAAAGTCTTTTAAGTACCATGAATCACCCCAAACCACAATCCCCGATCTGCATCTTGAACAAGAAGATATTAGTCAGAATGTGTGTAAACTAAACATAAACAAATCTCCCATTGTCTTCTATCTGAGCATCAGGAAAATTCTGCCAGAATGCTAGTTGAACAGGAAATACTTAGCACATTGTTATTGGGCTGGCATCAGATACGAGGCAGGCTATTTTCCATCCGAGGTGTAACACTGACCAACCAGGTACATCTTGCACAGTTACCAGTTCTTCCAGTTTGGTGTAGCGGTTAAGAGTTCAGACTGTAATCTGGGAGACCTGGGTTTGATTCTCCACTCCTTCATGTCACGTGCAGCTGCTGGTGTGACCTTGGTTCAGTCACAAGTTTTCTCAGAGCTGTTCTTGAACGAGCAGTTCTGGAAAGAGCTCTCTCAGCCCCACCTTCCTCACAGGGTGTTTTCTGGGGGGAGGAGAAGGGAAAGGAGATTGTAAGCCACTCTGAGACTCCTTCGGGTAGTCAAGGGTGGGGTATAAATCCAACCTCCTCCTCCTCCTCCTTTCTTCTTCTTCCTCTCATAGGTGTGTGGGCAAGAATTATTCACAAGATAAATATGTAAGCAGAGGGGAAGGGCCGTGGCTTGATGATAAAGTATCTGCTTGGCATGCAGAAGGTCCCAGGTTCAATCCCTGGCATCTCCAGTCAAAAGGATCAGGTGGGACCTTGAAGAGCAGCTGCCAGTCTGAGTAGACAAGACTGTGATAGACCAATGGTTTGCTCAGTATAACGCAGCTTCATGTGTACTCGTGCACAAGAAACTCAGTCCTACAGTCCAGGGGTCAAGTCGGCTCTCCGGTGGGGGGGGGGGGGGGGGGCAGCTGCCAGACTTCTTCTGTGCAAAAGCTAGAATTTGGGGCTGGTTGTCAGAATGTTTTGAATACAACAATCAGCCCACATCCATGTGCCTCCTTAGCATGCACGCTTACACTATGGAGCTCACCCATGCGCAATAAGGAAGCGGGTGGGTGAACGCTGGCACGGCAACCCATTTCACCTGCTGTTGCAGGAGAGCTGGCAAGCAGCATGCCCGTGTTTCCTCCCTAGCTGCTTCCTGATAGCTTCTGTTGAGGAGCCGTGGCTCAGCGGCAGTGCATCTGCTCAGTACCCAGAAGATCCCAGGTTCAATCCCTGGGGTCTCCAATAAAAAAGATCCAGTAGTTAGCTAGTAGGAGGAGAGACCTCTCTGCCTGAAGCCCTAGAGAGCCACTGCCAGTCAGATTAGACAGGACTAGTGAGGTAGATCAGTCAGTTGACTCAGTAGACAACTCCTTCACGCGTGATGGTAGTGGACGCGGTTAGAGTGATGGACTAGGATCCGGGCAACCCAGGTTCGATTCTGGTCAGCCATGGGAGCTTGCTGGGCAATATTGGGCCAGTCACACGCTCTCAGCCTCCATGCTTGAGAGGAGAGACATGGAGCGTAACAACAGGGACTCAGTTAATTACTCTCTGAATTCCACAATTAAGGCTACATCTGCCCTTCAATCTCCAGTTTTGACATACTTATTTCCTTCACTAAGTGTTTTCCCCAGAATTAAACCCAACAAGCTGACCACACGGTCGGGACATGATATACTTGTTGTTGTTGTTCAGTCGCACAGTCGAGTCCGACTCTTCGCGACCCCATGGACCAGCTCACGCCAGGCTCTCCTGTCTTCCGCTGTCCTCTGAAGTTGGCTCAATTTCGTGTTCGTTGCAGCTATGACACTGTCTAACCATCTCATCCTTTGCCGTCCCCGTCTTCTTTGACCTTCAATCTTTCCCAGCATCAGGGTCTTCTCCAATGAGTGCTCCCTTCTCATTTTGTGGCCAAAGTATTTGAGCTTCAGTTTCATTATCTGGCCTTCCTTTTAGGATTGACTGATTTGATCTTGCAGTCCAAGGGACTCTCAAGAGTCTTCTCTAGCACCATAGTTCAAAAGAATCTATTCTTCGGCGCTCGGCCTTCCTTATAGTCCAACTCTCGCAGCCATATACCTTATACCTTGAATAAAGCTTATACCTTGAATAAAACTTTGTTCGTCCTAAAGGTGCCATTGGATTCGAACTTTGTTCTACCTCATACAGTTTTTGTGAGGGACAAGGAAGACAGGATAATGATGTACACCATTTTGGGCACCATTGCAGAGAAAGACAGGGTATAAACAAAGTTAAATAAACAAACACATGTTTGTAGAACATCTTGCCGCTATTACAATCAGGGGTCATTTCCTGCGGGAGCGCACAGGAGCGGAGCTCCGGCAGTAAGGAGCCCAGGGGGCGGGCACATGCAACAAGCCGCACCCCCTGCTCCCAGCAGCCCTCAGTCGGGCCACGAGACGCAAGAAGCAGCCAGGTAAGTTGCAGAGGCCCCCCCATCCCGCCTTCAGGTACAAGCTCTCCCTCCTCTGCAAGGACAGATCTTCATGTCCCCCCCCAATACCTAGCAATCCAAAACAGTCCAGTGGAGCCTGAGCGGTGGGTGTTGCCTTCTGACACACTTCCGGCGATGTCAGGGGGTGTCTCATATGCAAATGAGTTATGCTAATGAGTTATGTTGATGAGCTCCTGCACCTCTTTTTCTACGAAATGACCCCTGACCATCTGTGATGTTCCTGTCAGGACTTGCGCCACCACGTTCTGGATCGGCTGAAGCTTCCCGAGTCAGTCTCAAGCGCACACCAGCATAGAGTGAGTTACAGTAATCTAGCCCGGAGGTGACCATTGCATGGATTACCGTGGCTAGGTAACTGATCTCTGCTGTCCAGAGGAGCTGATCTCTGTTGCCTGTTGTACAAATCCTTTATGTCTCTTTCCCCCAAATTCTCCTCATAAGATATACATATTTTAATTTGTGCATCCGTAACTGGGCATTGGAAGACATGGAACGGTGTGGTATAGCCCGATCGCATCAGAAATCGGAAGCTAAGCAGGGTCGGTACTTGGATGGGAGACCGCCAAGGAAGACTCTGCAGAGGAAGGC